>NC_142932.1:76473903-76486403 GCF_046866305.1 Octopus bimaculoides
ATTATGGTCGTAAGTTCGACGCTCTAACCACTGTATGTTACATACAGTTAAATTACTTTGTGTAAATATAACATAATTTTCGTATATATCAGGGACCCCCTTCGGTCACGAATGACCATGGGATTGCACCTGGAAAGTTACCCTCCGAGGCACAAGTCCGGGCAAGTTTGTTTATGGAAGACCAGCAGTCGCCCATGTATACTAGCCTCCCCTATCCACGCCACCGATTTTATCCAAGGGAAAGGCTAAGGCCGATACAGCTTGGCACCAGTGACGTCGCAACTCATTTTTACAGCTGAGTAAATTGGAGCAACGTGAAATAAAGTGTCTTGCTCAAGAACACAACACGCAGTCCGGTCCGGGATTCGAACTCACAACCATACGGTCGTAAGTTCGATGCTCTAACAACTGAGCCATGCGCCTTCAATTTCGTATATATATATATATATATATATATATATAATGTAATTTTGATATGCACATTCCGGGTGTTAGATTGCCTGTGTGGTTACTTCGAGTTTAAAGACGAACTATCGGCGTACAAATTTGCAACCACTTCTGCGATCTTACATTCTTTGATGTTTTGTTTCTTTAACATTTTTGTTTCTTAAAAAAATAATTCCAATTGTCAAGGCATTTATAATGAGTCGCACAAAAAATTCCTCGAAGAACGTGTTCGGCTCCCTACGTACTAAGTTCAAATCTTATCGATGTTAGTCATGCTTCCGCTATAGATCTAACAGCTAAAAGAGGCGTGAAAAATATCCCCAAATTTCGAAACACCTTTTTGAATATTTTCATACAAATCCTCTACAGACATTGTAAATTAAATAAATTATAAATTGGTGGTGAAGGGTGAGTTGCTTGTTCTCGAAGCAGGGTAAGTATTGCAAGGAACGCACTGTATTTTTTTTATTTATTATTATTTCTTTGGTTTCTCTTTTAAAATTTTGCATCTGGGGTAACCGTTCCTACAACTCTACCCATATTACACCACTGATTAAAGTTCTACAATTTACGAAAATACAGTTAGGGTATAATTACGTGTTACATTGGTAAATTATAATAATCCAGCAACTAAAAGCGCGGGGCTAGCAGCATAGTTAGAGCGTCGCTCAAAATACCTTGCAATATTTCTTCCAGCTACTCTCTGAGTTCAAACCATGCCGAGTTTAACTTTGTACTTCATCCTGTCGGGAATGGAATCGATAAAAAAAAGTACTTGTCAAGTAATGGAAATCGCTTATATCTCGATTAAAAACCATTACTCAGTTCAAATCCCACCGAGGTTAACTTTTCTTTTCATTCTTTCGGGGCCGATGAAATAAAGTACCAGTCAAGTACTGGTTTCAAGAGTTTGACTAATTTCCATCTCGTAAACTTGATAGACTTGTGCTAAATTAGAAACTAAGTAGCGACCAATAATCCATTAAGCTGAGAAGTAATTATAAGACAGGCAAGTGATACTAATGCAACAGGTACTGGATTAAGGTCACTAAGTTATATTAATCTTAATCCAGTAAATACAAGAGACTTTCTAAAAGAAAAGAAAATGAGAAATGAATAATGTTAGTGATGGGAAAAATTAATTGATTGAAAGTATTTCTATCACTTACAGGTCCTCCAAATTTAAGAGACCATCTTTCGGAGTGGGGATTAAAGGTTGACCTTTGGTATATAATATTTCTAAACTCTCAGTGGTTCAGAAATTACACGGTTTCGTATCCTTGGAGTTGGATCTTGTTTCGACAAGATTATTTAATGGAGGTTGTAATGTACAGGCGTACCTTGAAACTTGACGAAGAAAATAAAGTTGTAATTAAGAACAGATAACTTACAACATCAATTTCTAAATCAGATACGAATAACGCCTATTGTCTTTATTTCGTAAATTAATGTATTCTTTAGATGTTTATCGTACTTTGTAATTTTCTCTCAAGATTAATAAACATTGATCCCAAAATTTTTGTAATAAATTCTTTCTTTGATATTTTTTCAAAAGAAATAAATTGTTGTAAGAGCTGTGTATTTGTATGCGTGTATGTCATATACAAACAAATGCCTATATACGTGAATGTATGTATGTATGTATGTATGTATGTATGTATGTATGTATGTATGTATGTATGTATCTCTCTCTCTGTAAAGTTTAGGTTAGTTAATATATGTTTGTGATATATTTCAACTGCTAAAAGACAAATTCACTGCAGTTATAGTGGAGAAAATTTTCTCCACTGTGACTGCAGTGAATTTGCCTTTTAGCAGTTGAAATATATCACAAACATATTTTGACTGACTTAAACTTTATTTATGCCTAAACACTGCTTGATGCTAATAATACAGCAATACACACACACACACACAAATATATATATATATATATATATAGATACACATACACGCACATACACACGCATATATACTCACAGTTTATATACTGCATGTATTGGTCTCTGCATGTATGTATATAGTTAGATTAATAGTTTTACATAGATGAAATACATACATACATTTTATATATATATATATATATATATATATATATATATATATATATATATATATATGATATATTATAAAATTCACTGTGCGTGTGTGTGTGTGTGTTTCCTCTATGCACGGCCAAACCGTTTCAAATTTCTTCTTTCACTAATTGTTTCACTTTTAGTCATACTGTGTATTTGTGTGCGCGTGTGTTTTCTCTATGCACGGCCAAACCGCTGGATCAATCTGTATCAAATTTGGCATGACAGCTTTTCATTACTTAGGGAAGGTTGTAGGGGGCTCAAAATTTGGCCCTTGCCCATATAAGGGGCTGTAGCCCTCCCTATTCAACCGTTCTGATATTTTTTGCCGAGGTATAATAGTTTCACTTTTATTCTTTCACTTTTCATAAGACTGTATCATTGTTTCACTTTTCTTCTTTCACTCATTGTTTCACTTTTAATCTTACTCTGTGTTTGTTTTTCCCCTATGCACGGCTAAACCGCCTGATCAATCTGTATCAAATTTGGATGTCTGGAAATTACGTTGGTTTTGTTCTTTCGCCTTAAAGGTTAACGATTCTGAAACGCATTTTAATTGTGATAATGTAACAAGAGGCTTAAAGAAAAAGAAACAGTAAGGTTTCTAAATAACGAAACGTCTTCATTCGTGCACATTCTTATACACTGTAGGATATCCTTCAATTTATACCATAAACTTTATAAATATTAAAGTTTAATATTCCCATGACATAAGTTAGAGATATTGACATGAGGTATTCAAATAATTGTTCGTGGAATGGGCATAATGAAATTAGCTAGAGTACACTCAATATTTCATATTTCAATCTAATGTGACTATTTCTGTTTGGATATTGGTCTTACCTCAGATTCGTCATCTTCATAGGACATTTGTTGTAGTACATGGAACTTCATCAGAGTGAATACAAATGTGTAAAATAAAACAAACGAAGGGAAGACGGAATAGGAAAGAACATGGACTCGAAAAGGGGCCAAGAGACTCAATATATTAAAATCATATCATTTTCCAGTGTGGAACTTCGAAGTCAATAGGAAAAAGAATGATCTAGCAGTAGTCTAGGGAAATATTTACGGGTTATTTCTATATAAAAGGGGGAACGTATCTAGAGTCTTCCTGTTGCTAATTAAGAAACACTTCTCCACAGGTCATAAGTATTACGAACTCTTCAACCCCCATGATGTCAAGGTGAGCTATTCCTGCTTAAACAAAACTGCATCTAACATCGCACGCATCAACAGACGTAAAAATACACCCACAACATCTCAACCCCGACCCCAACCTGCAACTTTCGAAACTCCACCAAGTGCCCACTCGAAGATTCTTGTCTCTCAAGCGCCGCAGTATAGAGACCACCCTTACATCATCTGATAACATTACTAGGCACTATACGGGTATGACAGCTAATGACTTGAAGGGAAGATACTTCCAGCATATGCACTCGTTCAGATCCAAGGACAGAGAGAACTCTACTTCACTGTCTCATTTTCTCTGGAGACTCCGTGATCTTCAAAATGAAATACCCAGTATCAAGTGGACTATTGTCGATAGAGCGCCGTCATAATAACCCGGCGCGCCCAACTGTCAGCTTTGCCTCCGTGAAAAACTGCATATCCTCCAACAACCTGCAATATCTATCAACAAGAAATACGATTTATCGTATTGCCGTCGCCAGAGGTATGCCCTTCTGGCAAATTTCAGGTCTCTGACTGCCGACAACCCGGATATACCACCTTAGCATCAGCTACTGCCCTGCACTGCCTGCATCATGGTTACCGCTATGTATATGTGCACGCGCACACTGGCATGAATGGGTATATGCATGCAAATATACATATGCACATATGAATGAATACGCATGTGTGTGTATGTGTGTATGTGAGTGCATGTGTGCATATGGGTGTACGTGCGTGCGTGTTCGTCTAAGCGTGTGTGTGTTTGTGTATGTTTGTGTGTGTGCAGACGTTCGTGCACGCCCATTTATATATGAGCGCGTCTACACACCTACATATAGAACTATATACTTGCACATGCTACCCCGTCCTGCTTCACCCCAACAGCCTGACCGATTTCCAAATCACCACGTGGTCTGTTTCTTGTCCTCCACCTGGTCAAATCCTTGTTCGCCATGCGTTTTTTTCCAACTAACTGCTACCCATATACCAACATGAAAGCACGACACCGCGTGACCTTCCTCGATCAATCACAGTCCACCTTACGGTAATAACAATCAACTTCTGTCATTCAAATTTAAAATGGCGGACGACTAGCATTACGCTTGAAACTCAAGAGTACCAACAAATTTGAATGAAACTGTTTTCATCCATCCATGTATATCTATCTATCTATCTATCTATCTATCTATCTATCTATCTATCTATCTATCTATCTATCTATTTATAGACGTAAGTATGTATATATATATATATATATATATATATATATATATATATATATATATTTATATATATATATATATATAGAGAGAGAGAGAGACATATATGTATGTATATATATGTATATGTACATATATATATATATATATATATATATATATATATATATATATATATATATATATATATATATATATATATATATATATATATACATATATATATATATATATATATATATATACTAGCAGAGCAACTCGGCGTTGCCCGGGAATGAATTGTTGCTTATATACTGGAAGGAAAAAAGCAAAATATACTGTATAGAAATCTGAGGACATTCTGTAGATGGACTCTCAGATGAATGATGACTGGGCACCTGTCATGAATTGGAAAATTGAAGATGCGCCAAAAAGTCTCATTGGTACTTGGAAACTTTTACGAAAATTAAAATGTGGATTAAATGAAAAAAATGATTTACGTGAATATCCTCACAAGAGTAATTGAAATAATTTGCGATTGTGGAACCCCTCACGCACGCACGAAAGCACACACGCACGAAAGCACACACGCACGAAAGCACACACGCACGCGCACGCACACGCACAGAGTATCATACATCAGATGAAATGGAAGTGTGTGTGTGTGTGACAGAGAGAGAGAGAGAGAGAGAGAGAGAGAGAGAGAGAGAGAGAGAGAGAGAGAGAGATAGAGAGAGTGAGAGAGAGAGTGAGGGAGAGAGAGTGAGAGAGAGAGAGTGAGAGAGAGAGAGTGAGAGAGAGAGGTTTGTTGTCATGTATACGTACATGCATAAATATGCATACATCTTTGTGTGTGTGTGTGTGTGTGTGTGCGCGCGTGTGTATGAGAGAGAGAGAGAGTAAATCTATACTATATATAAAACAGAGATGTGTGTGTAATCGCTTTTCACGTGAAATCGACTTCACCAAATGCTTCCATACTTGTGATGTGTGAATAAGTTGACCTCGGATAAATGTTAGGCTCTTCATTTAATTTTTTAAATAAAAAATAAAAAATATTGCTTTATATTTAAGATTCACTTCTTTAAAAAGGTTCCTCAATGTCAACTTCCGGTATTGACGTAACAACGGCAAAAAGCTTCACTCTCTATTTTGTGTGTGAGTGTGTGTGTTCGTGTGTATGAGAGAGAGAGAGAGAGAGTAAATACTACATACACACCGCTCTCTCACTGTCTCACACACATACACACGCCTCCCCCTTGACGCACTCACACTCTGTCTCTTACAAACACACACATACATAAATGTATACAAACATATTTACAAAGACACACGTGTGTATGCGCGCGCGCGCGCGTGCGTGGCGGGTTCCACAATCGTCATTTATTTCAATTACTCTTGTGAGGATATTCACGTAAATCCTTTTTTTCATTTAATCCCCATTTTAATTTTCGTAAAAGTTTCCAAGTACCAATGAGGCTTTTTGGCACATCTTCAATTTTCCCCATTCATGAGAGGCGCCCAGCCATCATTCATCTGAGAGTCCATCTACAGAATGTCCTCTCAAATTTCTATACATCATATTTTGCCTTTTTTTCTTCAAGTATATAAGCAACAATTTCATTCCCAAGCAACACCGGGTGCCTCTGCTAGTACTACATACACACCGCTCTCTCACTCTGTCTCACACACATACACACGCACACATACATCCAAAAGTGATGGATGCATATGACAACACACCCCTTGACTCACTCACACTCTCTCTTACAAACACACACATACATAAATATATACAAACATATTTACAAAGACACACGTGTGTATGCGCCCGTGAGCGTGTGTGCTGTGTGTGTGTGTGAGAGAGAGAGAGAGAGAGAGAGAGAGAGAGAGAGAGAGAGAGAGAGAGAGAGAGAGAGAGAGAGAGAGAGAGAGACAGACAGACAGACAGAGAGACAGAGACAGAGACAGAGACAGAGACAGAGACAGAAACAGAGAGAGAGAGAGACAGACAGAGAGACAGAGAGACAGAGACAGAGACAGAGAGAGAGAGAGAGAGAGAGAGACAGAGCCAGTGAAGGGGTGTGTCGACAATTATACGTACATATATAAATAGTCATACATTTCTTGTACGTATGTGTGAGTGTGTGTGTGAGAGAGAGAGAGAGAGAGAGAGAGAGTCACTGAAACATCTCTCCGTCTGTCTGTCTGTCTCTCTCTCTCTCTCTCACACACACACGTGCAGATATACACACAGAAAAGATGTATTCATGTGTATTTATGTATGTACGTAGACATCACAACACACCCCTTCACTCACACACATACAGAAACACACATGTGAGTGTGTGATTCACTACGAATACATAGAGCTTAACACGGCGTGCCAAAAATAAAATAATAGAAAATTTATTTACGGAAATTAACGAAGTGTGCGAGTTCGGAACGAAATCAAACCTGGAGTGTGTGAATGAGAGAGAGAGAGGGAGAGAGAGAGAGAGAGAGAGAGAGAGAGAGAGAGAGAGAGAGAGAGAACATTGCAAAGAATGAATGAGATGAAGATGGAACGCCCAAAAATCGTATAAATAAAAGCACGTTAAAAACTACCTTGTACGGAATATTTAAATTTATGAACTTCGTAAATATGTGTTTCAGTAATTGATCGTAGTTGTTTACAGAAAGCGAACATTAAAAGTAGAGAGTGAGAGACGTCGCCGTTTTTTCACGTCCGTACAGGAAGTTGACATTGAGAAACCTTTTTAAAGAAGTGAATCTTAAATATAAAACAATATTATTTATTTTTAACTAGAGATAAAAAAAAAATCAAATGAAGAGCCTAAGATTCATCCGAGGTCAAATTATTCATGTATCACAAGTATGGAAGTAAATAGTGAAGCCGTTTTCACGTGATAAGCGATTACACATACATCTCTGTTTTATATATAGTATATATATATATATATATATATATATATATATATATATATATATATAACATATATATATATATATACCTACATCTATATATGCATACTCACACATATATCTATGTATGTATATATATATGTGTATATATATATATATATATATATATATATATATATATATATATATATATATACACACACATATATAGTTTCTGTTTTACTCCACTTTGAAGAGAGATTATAGGCCACCGGCCATTAAGGTCTGAAGGGACGTTGTAAAGCTAAGCGCTTTATGGATGTGAAATTCAGTAACCCCATAGACCCACTATATCTATCTTGATCATCTGATATATATATATATATATATATATATATATATTCATCTAACTTGTGCACTGAGGCAGCACAAGCTAGGTATCGTTGCTTTAGTCAATATGTGGCCCTAATCTCTAACATTGTTAAGCCGATAAATATATTTTCTAAATCAAAACAATGTTATCGATGATATACCAATGAGACTTGACAAAGTTTGTATGTAGCCTGAAATGATGGAACACTTCAGTGACTTTCTTGTTAATACAATGCAGTAGTAGTAATGATAGAGATTGAACTTATTAGTTTAGACATCAACACTCTCTTTACTACATTCCCTTAGCTAGCTTCCCAAGACAAAGAGATGTGTGTGTACTTAAACATACACTCCTACATTAGTATACAAATGTGCTCATTTGTATACACTTACATGCGTTATTCTGTTTATACGCTTGTTATCATACATATATAAATATACATTATCTACGTGTACGTACATAAATATATGCACGCTTGATTAACAAATACTGAATAACAGGAATATATGAATTGCAAGCTTTCACAAAGTTAATGACCTAATCTTCCTATCGGATAAATTAATGAGTCGTATAGTATTTAGTATGAAATATTTAATGATGAACTGTGATTACATCACAGTCGGATTAACGACAACATTGAAATATTAGCAATGTTTAACTTCTATGTCACCATTAGCGAGATACAACAGACTTAATGTAGATATTCTGGCGTCAAAGTATACATAAAATTTCCTCTCTTTTGATTATGCTGTAATTTTCATTTTACATCAACACGATCTCGAAACATTGGCATAGCATGAGGTTAATATTCAGCGCAAGAAAAAAATCAAAACAAAAACAAAAAGTAAAAAAAAGTAAAGAAAAAATCTACGACATATTTATTTTGATTGTCATTTCCTCAGATCCTTTATGTTTTGCTATGTTAGTCTATGGTTTTACTCCATTTCATAGACCTAGTAGTACATCTAGAAATTCTAAGGTCATTTTGAAAACTATTTCAGGAGGATCACACACACACACACACACACACACACACACACACAGAGGAAATATTTCATCGCCACAATGGTGACGATAAAATGTTTTCATTGTGCTATTATATTGCGCCTGGCTGTTTATATTAATTTTTTCTATACACATTTGCATTTTGCTGAACCAACCATAGATTAATTTATATTAATAGATCAAACTTACAGAGTACAAACAACAGAAAAATTAAAGAGGAAGAGGTAAGATGTTATAAGCCCAACGCCTGTTTCTGGGGGCTCAGAGATCCATTATAATGTTGGTAGATGTAGTTCACCAAAGCATGCAACCAGTAATGGAAGCAAATAAACATTGGATAAATCGAGACTCCTTTTTTCAAACTTCTCTGCGTCATGATCTGAAATGTAAGATTTTTTTCAACCCTGATGACGGAGGGTCGATGTATCCAATGTTTATTTGCTTCCATTACTGGCTGCTTATATTGGTGAACTACATCTATATTATGTTGGACGTTTCGAGCCCCCGCCCCAGAACAGCAGTTGGACTTATAACACTTTACTCCCCACCTCCTTCAATTTTCTATCGTGAGTTTGATCGATTAATATATTTATACTTAAATATTCATCGTTTTTAAATTCTTCAATCTTTACCTTTTTCTGTTTGTTCACATACAAACACGCACACACACAAACACACACACACACATACACAAACGTACGCATGCACACACAAGCACACATACACACACACATATGTATGTATATTTTTTATATCAAACCGAACTGTTATATTTAATTTGTTTATCCGTATGATTACCTCTATACATATATGTATGTATGTATGTATGTATGTATGTATGTATGTATGTATGTATGTATGTATGCATATATGCATGTATGTACGTACGTATGTATGTCATTATTCAGTTTTATTTCAAGATTTCTCGCCAATAGAGGAAGAACTGGTTTCTAACCTAGATCCAAGACTCCTTCATTGGAATTTCAACATCATCCACAGGCTATTTTTATTTGTATGTATGCATATGTGCAAATTTGTGTTTTGTTTTCTGTATGTCTTCTCATGCATATACTTGAATATCTAGACATGCTCACATATACTTAAATTATAAACTTTTGGAAAGTTTTACAGATTTTTACAGTCCCTGTGATGGATTGGATCTATAGTCTTCGAATCAGATTTCTCCTTTCTGGTTTTAAGAAGCCTAATTTCTCAAGATTTGTATTTAGGCAGTGTGTTACATATTCCAGTGTCCCAAAAAATACAGGTATAAACCTAAACTTGTAATCTGGATAGAGTAACTGCAGATTTCTCACTAGTTCAGCGTAGGTATTCTCTTTTTGACTGAACTTCAACTTTATGTTAACATCCGCAGAGCAGCTGATTTCCACAACTGTACACAGTTTCTCTTCTCTATCCCAAATCATTATATCAGGTCTGTTGTGTTTACATTTTATTGAAGTTTGCACTTGGATATTCCACCAGTACTCCTTTGCATTATGAGTAGCGATATCTTTCACCCTACTGTGGGTTCTTATTTCTTTGTTTTCAGGGTTATCCTTTCGACGGATATCGTTATACGATGTCCTAGCTACTACATCATGTCTTATCGACACAATGCCGTAATGACATTTTTGGACAACTGTTTTTGACGTTGGTGATATCTTCGGTGTTAGCTCCACAAAGTATGCATCATTTGTTATATTTTACTACTCTACCTGCATCTCCGTCCCTTTTGTGCATCAGGTATTTGGTTGTATTTTCTTGTTGCTGGATTGCCAACGATACCCTTCAATGTTGGAGGTAGTTTTATGTATGTATGTATGTATGTATGCATGTATGTATGTATGTATGTATGTATGTACGCATGAATTATGTACGTATCTATGAATGTATGTATGCAAGTACGCATGTATGTATATGTGTGTGTATATGTGTGTATAAATATATATGTGTGTGTATATGTGTGTATATATATATATATATATGTATGTGTGTGTGTGTGTGTGTGTGTGTGTGTGTGTTTGTGTACTGGAGTCTGAAACCTTCATATAACGGGTTATTTTGGAAGTATATTTTTGCAAATATGGGTAATACTAAGAAATGTCGCATATATACAATAATTAACATTTTAACTGTTATCAAATTCCATGGTCTTTATACAACATAAGCTAAAACCTAATTTTCAAAAGAAAATAAGAATTACCTGAAATTATAATCAAATGAAACTAATTTCTCATTTGTATAACTCCTCCCACAACTGCTCTGTCATTTATTCCATCTTATCCTCAACTTCTATCTCATCAGTCTATGATTCTTTCACTCATACAGTGTACATAGCGTTCTTTTATACATTGTCTGCAACCAAGGCCACCATGTGCGCTGATCGTACACAACTTATGTTAACTCTATCTCTATTTTACTCTCTTTTGCTCTTTGTATTAGATATACACACACATACATACACACACGCATATATATATATATATATATATATATATATATATATATATATATATATATATATATATATGTTGTTGTTGAACTTGGGGATGGTCATATTGCCAGTTTAGCCAATAAAAACACACGCACTGTATATTTGGTGTTAATTTGCTTCACCTTTATATTACATTATATTACATTAGTCCTATTTCGGCCAGAGTTCTTTCGTCACACTTCTGTGACCTCATCAGTGATCCTTTGCTTTCTTCTTTCTAATGTGTGTCTCACCTTGCTAACTATCAGCTATTTTGTATTTTGTATTCCTATTGTATGTGTCTACGCATGCGTATCCTTCAATGTGTCTATGTTTTTGTAAGTGTATGTGTGTATGGGGGAGTGCCTGTATTATCTATATCCTCTGTTAATACATGTTCGTTTGTTTTTGTTTTTATTTATTTATTTGTTCATGTGTTTATACCTACTTTTCTTTTTTTTGTATTTAATTTAATTTTGTAAACGTATGTAGTATTTAATTCCATTTTTTTATCTATGTATTGTATTGTATTATATTTTGTTCATATTGTTATTGGTTTATGGGGAATGTATTGTCATATGTTGTGGTTTGTGGTTTGTTAGGGGTGTGTGTTAGTGTTCCATTTCAGTTTCCTGTTCAGGCTAGGTTTGTCTTCTATTATGTGTGTAGCTTCTGTAATTTGTCTAAGTGCTGCGTCTCTGCTATGTGTGGATAAGATTTTAATTTCTATGTTGTTGAGTGAGCCTCCATGTTATTGCTCAGCGTGCTGGTACAGAACTGATGAGCTCTTTCCTTCCTTAAGTTCCCTCCAATGTTCATTTGCCCGCTCCCCTATGCTCCTTGTT
>NC_142932.1:76496403-76513903 GCF_046866305.1 Octopus bimaculoides
TCATCAAATTTCAATGTTGTCATAGATGCCTCAAAACGTCCGTCGGGCGAACACTCTACATTGTCCTTAAACATAGAGACAACCCGCTTCACCGTATATACGGGACGCACAGATCTTATGACTCCTTGCAATACCCACTGCTCTTTATAAGAGGAGGGGACGGCTTCCGGTTTGGAATTCATCAGCGCAAATCAGACAATTCGGATTGCGTAACCAACAAAACGGTTTCTTGCATGGATTTTTACTCTTATCATTTCATGGATCGTGACAACTCTTTCAACCATATACACTGCTCAAGTGAACGTTTTCATCAGTTGCCGTGGATGTGTGCGCCAAAATAGAGTCAGAGAGGCTCTGTTTTATCCGAACACACCAGCAGCAGTTGCGTTCGGACAGCTATATTCATCTGCGAGACGCTCTCATCAATGACGCAGCACCAGATAGCGTAGGCCAACTCTGCATTCTGCCATCCTCCTTCACTGGAAGTCCGCGGTATATGCATGAGAGAACGCAAGATACTATGACTTACGCCCGTCATTACACCAGGCCTGATTTGTTCATTACATTCACCTGCAATCCTTCATGGAGGGAGATCGAAACTGAATTCTTTCCAGGCCAGAATGTGAAAGACCGTCATGACCTCCTAACGCGAGTCTTACGGTTGAAGCTTATCAAACTAATAGAGCTTCTTAAGGGAGGGCAAATATTTGTGATATGTATACTGTTGAATGGCAAAGGAGTGGCCTACCACACGCTCACATTCTAATCTAGTTCTCCCGTAAAAATACCTCCCAACGATATTGACAAATTTATCTCTGCCGAGATTTCAAACCCATCCACTGACAGACATCTCTGAAATATTCAAGGCGACCGTGATCCACGGGCCATGTGAGCAAGATTCAATTTAGGCTCCCCTTGCTTGAGCAGCAATATCTGCTGCAAGAAGTTTACAAAAAAATTTCTGTAGGAAACACAAATTGGTGTTGATGGATATCCTCTGTACAGACGGCGCCAACCTGCAGACGGTGGCTTTACCATGAAAATTGGACAACATGCGGTTGACAACAGATGGGTTGTACCGTATTCACCGCTTCTTTTGAAGACTTTCGGCGCCCACATGGAGTTTTGCCATTCCGTCAAGTCCATCAAGTATATCTGCAAATATGTCAGCGGCTCAGACGCCGCTACGTTCGGTCTACAGCTGGAAAACTGCCATGACGAGGCCTTACAATACCAAGTTGACCGTTATAATTAGCAGCAACGAGGCCTTCGTATTTTTGGCTTTCCAATACACGAAAACACCCACCCATCGGGCAACTCGCAGTTCGCCTGGAGAACGGTTAAAGGGTGTACTTTACCGATGCGACGGCTGCCAGAACGGTTGAAGAGCCTTGACAAACTACTCTCACTGCATTCTCCGCTCTGTGCCGGAACGACCCATATGCAAAACTCTGTGTTATTCTCATACTACACATGGACTAAGCGACAATGGGTGCGTAGAAAGTCAGGCCAGTCAGTTGACCATGACAGTCAACATGAGGGCTTGATTGCTCGGCGACCAAATGTCGGCTAACGTCGCAAGTGACATTCTGAAACTTGGCGACGGTTAAGTGCCACTTGACGCTGATGGGGAACTGGACGTCCACCCGTTCGCAACTCCCATTTCATCTTTGGCCGAACTCACCGATAAAGTGTTTTCCCATTTAAAAGATAATTATCTCAATCATGAATGGCTGTCTGAATGAGCAGTGCTGGCTCCGAAAAACGTGACCGTTACAAAACTCAATGATTCAACTGTTGCAGTCATTTCCCGGTGCTCCTTTAGCATACAAATCTGTAGATACGATGGTAGATGCGAATGAATCAGTGAATTTCCAAACGGAGTTCCTCAACTTTTTAGACCCTCCGGGCTTACTGCCACATCTGCTCCACCTTAAAGTTGGAACTCTGGGTATGTTTCTGCGCAATTCGGAGCCCCCCAGACTGTGCGACGGAACACGTCTGGTTGTAAAAAAAATTGATGAAGCATGTTGTCAAGGCAACCATCCTATCCAGATGCGGACACGATGAGGATGTACTCATTCCCAGGATTCCCCTTTCTCCCTCGGGAGCAGACATACCTTTCGCCTTCAGAAGACTTCAATTCCTGCTCCGGCCCAGCTTTGCCATGTCTGTCAACAAGTCCCAGGGCCAGACTCTTTCTGTGGCCGCATATATATGACGAATTTCCACACAATTTCCGTCTATCAAATTCACTCATAAATCATTGTAGTAGCAGACACTTGCTGAAGGTGTCATCCTCTGGGAATGAACTGACTGCAAAATGATCATCTTAACTACACAGTCATACTTGCTCCTATAATCAAACACAAACGCATACACACAGAAGCACACGGGTATTCTCAAAATTCTTATTCTTCACACTTTATCTCGCTTACGTTCCTTCTTTGCTTTCTAAATCAATTTTTCTTAATTTTTTATCGACTCTCCCTTCCCCAACTTTCTGCCTTCGCATTATCTCCTCAGGATTCTTTACATACATTATCATACTGACATGATACATTTTCCAGACGCTCTCTCTGTTTATTTCTCGGTCTCTCTCCTCTGTCACCCACTCTCTCACCAACTCTCTCACCAACTCTCTCTCTCTCTCTCTCCCTCCCTCTCTCTCCCTCTCTCTCTCTCTCTCTCTCTCTCTCTCTCTATATATATATATATATATATATATATATATATCTAGTTGTCTCCCTCTCTATCTCTCTCTCTCTCTCTCTCACACTCTCTCTATCTATCTATCTATCTATCTATCTATCTATTTGTAAATTTCTCTTTCCGTTCTTACTCTTAATTTTCTCTATTCCTCTTCCTCCTCTCAATTTTTACTTCCCTCTTCAATATTAATATATCTTTCCTTTTGCATCCCTACTCTCCTAATGCTTATTCTCTTTTCCAACTCGTTTACCACGCCTACTTATTTCTCCTTTAATCACCATTGTTCTCCCCAATTCTTTCTATTTTCTACACCTGAAATTCCTACCTTGGAATATTTCTCAATAACAGTGGCGTCAGTGAGATTATCACCTCTCGCCCACCGAAACCGTATGTTTAATTGACTATACAATAGACAGCAATCTCTTCTACGTGACCATCCATACGCCCTTCTGATTAGTACCTCATGACGAAAGTACATATCTAATATGTAAAACAAAAATAAAATAATATAAAATTCTATTTATGATATGAGCTGTCGAGGGTCAGATAGGGAGAGTGTTCGACAAAATACCACTGGCAGAATACTGTGCGCGCCGGACAAAATGCATTGCAGCATTTATTCCGGCACTTTACTGACCGACTTCAAATTCCACCGAGGTCCACTTGGTTTTCTATGTCTTTCAGAGGTGCTAGAATACAGTACCACTCATGTACAGAGGTAGATAAAATCGACAATTCCTTTTACCATTAAAATGGCTGACCTTTGCCAAAGTCTGACAAAAAAGCAAAATAAAAGAAATGTATTACATATCGTAAAGTCTAATTCCAAATACCGCCGGCGTCAACTTTGCCTTTCAATCTAATGGCAGTCGATAAAATAAAATATCAGTCAAGTACTGGTTTCGATAAAATCTGCTATTCACCCACAAAATTACTGCCCTTGTGCCAAAATTTGAAAAAAAAAAAAAAGGAAAAAAACGCTTTACGTCTCATTACGTAATGCTTTTTGGGTTCAAATCACGCACAGATAAACTATGTCGTGATCCTAAAGCAATTAATAAAATAGGTGTTAAATGGTCAAACAAGAAGTGGGTCTCTGTAATTGATCGTACGGAGTTGCATCAGCAAAAATTAAACGAGAAAAATAACGAAAATAATATAATTTCACCATTTCACGTCTTATAGGCGTAGTCATGTCTCTGTAGTTAAGAAGCCCGCTTTGCAACCATGTAGTTCAGTTTCTCTGCGCGCAGCAATTTGACCAATGCCTTGTGGGTAAATTAGCAGAACAGAAACTGCGTAGAAGCACACTATATACCTTTTACTCGTTTCAGTCATTAGACTGCGACCATGCTGGGACACCGGCTTGAAGAATTAACAGTCGAATTTATCAACCCAAGTACGTTTTTTAAAGCCTGATACTTATTCTATCGATCTCTTTTTTGACCTGCTAGGTGACGGGGACGTAAACACACCAATACCGGTTATCAAGTGGTGGAGGGGAGGGACAAACATAGACACTCATACACAGATATATACATATTTACATACGATAGGCTTCTTTCAGTTTCCGTCTACTAAATCTACTCACAAGGCTTTCGTCGGTACGAGGTTATAGTAGAAGACACGTGCCCAAGGTGCCACGCAGTGGGACTGAACCCAGAATCATATGATTGGGAATCAAGCTTCTTACCGCACAGCCACGCCTACGCCTGTATATATCTGTGTATGAGAGTGTGCGTGTGTGTGTTTATGGTGGGTCTTGGTGTCTGTCTTTGTCACCCCATGCTGCTTGACAACCGATGTTGGTTTGTTTACATCCCCTTCAATTAGCGGCTCAGTAAAAGAGGACGATAGAACAACTACCAGTCTGTAAAATAAAACCCAAAAGGGAAACAAAACATAAGAGCTGGTGTTAATTTGCTCAACTAAAACACTTCCATACGGTGTATGACTGCAATCCAATGATTGAAACAAGTAAAATATATCACTGACAAATTTTCACAGAAATGTTGTATTTATACTTTGCACAGATTCGTCTACATCCTTTATCCATTCCATTCAAGCTATGAGTGTTGAGACGTGTGACTCATTCTTTGAGTGCAAAGAATTTCTTTATTTCCTTAATATTCAAACAAGGTATAGCAACAGATTTATTTTACTCTTTTTTAGACTGTAAATATCACAGAAGACGAAGAGAAAAGACAAAGCTAGACAAAAAAAAAAAACAGAAATAACAGACTTTATATCACTTTATGAATGTTTGCACAAACGCAATGAAGTTGTTGATTGGACGTTTGATCAAGTGGAATATTCATATATCCGGCTATTAGTTTGCAGTTAGATGGATTCCCTTTCAATTTAAGTAAATAACTATTGACAGATTTAACAATATTTGGCTCCATCCGTTCGGTAATCGATCAAATCAACACAAATAGATGAGGAAGAAGGAAGAGAAAAAACTATTTTATCACCAATCCTTCTGTATTTCTCATTCTCTTCTTTCACCTGGTTACACACACATATACACATGCACATACACACGTATAGATAGATACATACATACATGCATCTATCTATCTATCTATCTATCTATCTATCTATCTATCTATCTATCTATCTATCTATCTATCTATCTATATATATATATATATATATATATATATATATATATATCTATATATATATATATATATATATATATATATATATATATATATATATATATGTATATATATATATATACATACATGCATACATATATATATACACACACACACACACTCACACACACACACACACACACATATATATATATATATATATATATATATATATATATATATATATATATATATATATATATATATATATATATATGTATATGTATATATATGGAAAAAAATCAAGGTAGAAAATGCTAAAATAATTATATAAAAAACATTTCAGTACCGGTTTCAATCATTGAGACTTTTTCAACTGTAAGTATGGAAAACAATTAAATTTTGGCAAAAAAAAAGAAAAGTACTTTAAAAGAATATTTGCATATTATTCAAATACATGGGGCATTTTCCTTGTTTCTGCCTGTCTCTGTCTCTCTTGTTTACTCTTGTGGGTTCGAGGTGGTTGTGATTTCTTGTCAGAGAAGAAAAAGAAAAAGAAGAAGAAGAAGAAGAAGATAATGCGGGAGTGCCCTGACAATAGTAGGATGTTAAATGGTCAAGTGCCCTGAAAGTGATTTGTTGTGGATGGTAGCAGTGATTGAATTCTTGAGACATCTCTTTTGAATGTATTGTTTATAATATTTGCGTAGGTGTTATTCTAAACAGCAGTAGTGGAAAAGTAAGGAAGGAGGTGGTGGAGAGAAAGAAGACGAAGAAGAAGGAGACAGAATAATAAGAGAATGCAGTATGGTAGGATAGTAGTAGGATGTTAAATGGTCAAGTGACCTAAAATTGGCTCGTTGTGGATTATAGCAGTGATTGGGAATGCTTTTAATGAATTCTTAGGGATCTCTTTTGAACGTATCATTTTTAATACTTGTGTGTGTGTGTTTATTTTAATGTCATGGTGGATATGACATTTGTTGGTGATGCGTTCAAAAGGGGTCTGTATTTTGTAATAAAGAGGGACTCTTTACTAATTCGTTGGCTACTGGTTTTATCGTTCCTGAATTGATAGAAGGGAAAAATTCTGAAGCTTGGATTTTTGTTATTGGCGCAAATGTCGATGTGTTGGCTGAATGCTATTTTTCTGTTTTCTTTTTAATCTTGATCTGGGATCTGTGCCGAGCTATCCTTTGACGTAGACTGCTTTTTGTTTGGCCTATGTAATGGTCTTGACACCCAGAGCAGGTTAGTGCGTATATTAGGTTCTCCGAAGCACATGTGAAGCTGCTTTTCACTGTGAAACGTTGTACTTGTTTGACGGAGAACACTGATCCCGCAGTTAAATTGATGCATATCCCACAGTTGGGTCTTCTGCATTTTTTTTACTGACGGCTTCAGTGTTGTTGAGCGTATTCGGGCTTGTGTTAGGAGACTTTTCATAGATTTGGGCTGTCTCTTGCTTTTTATGATGGTGTGTGTTTGGGGGATTAGGTTCATTCTGTAACTCTTTTTTTAGCAGGGGAATGTTTTGAAGGATGATTTCGAAGGCTTCATTGTTAAGAGAGTTGTGTGTGGAGATGTATGGTAGGGCTTTTGGTTGTAAATCCTTCTTTAATTTGGGATGTCTGAGTTCGTGGTTGCTGAGTTGTAGGCACGTTGAAAGCATATGTCAATTAGTGAAGGTGGATAGTTCCTGGTGATGAGTGTATCCTTTAGTTCATGTAGTCGTGTGTCTCCGCTGCAGATGCTGCTACTGCTGCTGTTGGTACAACTGCTGCTGACACCATAACTACTGCTGATATGCAAAATAACCATAAGGTTCCACTTCAGAAATACGCAGATAAACAAATGAAGTGTATTTATCCTCAGAATCAACATCAATGGAAGGTTTTTGAGTGCTGTGGACACGTGTTTCTGCTTCAACAGGCATGATTAGAAGAGCATTTGTCCTACGTCAAAGTTGCAAAGATCAAACAAAGACAGTACATTTAACATCATCACTACAACCTTCACCAGTAACACGAAAACCAATAACATCGGTTTCAAACTTGAGACACTGACAGCAGGTTGGGGTTGGGGCTGGGGTAAGACGATTACATTGACCCCATTGCTCGACTGCTACTTACTTATTTTATCGAACCCAAGACGATGAATGGCGAAGTCAACATCGGTGGAATTTGAACCCAGAACGTTAAGACGGACGAAATACCAGTAAGTATTTTGCCAGGCATGCTAACGATTCTACCATTTGGCTGCTTTACTAGGACCAGTTAAATCGGTAGAGACAACATTGACGAGAGTGACCTCGGGACTAAGCAGATTTTAGATCAAAGACCATCCAGTCGTGACCTTCCTTCTCCTAACCTCGAGTATTAACTATCTTGAATTACAATGTACAAGTATCAATCTCTTACCAAGAACACAGTGTATGCTTTAAAAGTGATCTGTTTGGTTTCCTAGTATACGAAGTGATTACACCGACGCCACCTTGGTTGACCCGAAACTATATAAACTTGAAGTTTCATTATCTTACTGGGCTGAGTTCAAATTCTACGTTCGGTATTGCTTATTGAGTGAAGCTAACCTGGGCTCAGCAAGAAGTTAACCCACAAACTTTTTTTTTTTAATGTATACAGGGTAAAGAAGGGTAAAATACTCTGTGGTAGTCAGAATGGTTAAAATGCTCGTCAGAAAACCAGACCATTATGTATGAAGCTCATTATTATGAAGCTAATATTGTATCGTAATGGAATCTGGAGAAAGTCTCTTTTTTCGTTCTAGGAACATGAAATATTTTTGATACATTTCCATTCAGGAGATTGATATAAAAGATCTCTCCAAACCATTACATATACATAGTAAAAGTAACGCGGAGTCTATTTGACATTATTGTCTTCAAGGTAACACAGCCTGTTAATTAGTTTCGGTGGCAAATAAGGAACAGTGACCGTTGCAGGATTAATCATTTACAGCTGAATAAATTGGAGCAATGCGAAATGAAGTACTTTGTTCAAGAACACAACGCTCAGTCCGGGAATCGAAACCGAGTTTGGGATTGTAAGTGCAACACGCTAACGACTAGGCGATGCATCTTCCCTCTTATATCTGTATATACTACTACAACTCTGTGATGGCTTGCGTGCATGCTTGTCTGTAATTTGATGCAGCCAAGCTGACGCATAATGGGAAAATACTCTAAAGGTAAGGTTCCTCTGAAATGGGAATACAAACAGAATAAGACAAATTTCGCGTAAATCGGACCACGGGTTCCCGAGATGCGCGATTTTTGCAGGCACTTTTATAAATAGCCAGCCTGGTGCATTATGGGAAAATTGCTTTGAAAGTAAGATACGACTGAAATATGAATACAAACGGAATAAGACAAGTTTCGCGTAAATCGGACCACAGGTACCTGAGATACGTGGTTTTTCGGGTACCTTGAACTATTGGTGACCCAATGGGTCACGGGTAGTCTAGTACTTAATAACAGTCGAATTTCGAAGATATACTTGTCTGTCAAGTGGTTTGATCTGAAATTGTGTCCTGAAAGTAAAAACAGTTTGAAAGGGAATCATCCAAAAACACATAAAGACTGTTAACTTCACTTAAACATTTATTATTTGGTGTCAAAAGGTTCGTGGAACTCTATCAGTAACCAGGTTGCAGTTGGTGCGGCAAATAGTTTAATATCAAATAATAAATGTCTAAGTGAAATTAACAGTTTTTGAGTATTTTTGAATAACTCATATGATCGTTTAATTTTATAATGCAAAGTCGATAAGATACACATCATTATTCTCTTTGAGATCACTTTAGCGTGGTTCTGATTATAATCAGTTTAAAAAAAGATGTTGCTGTTATAACTGATGCTGAAACTTTAGTTTTCGTCGTTATGAATTTTATTGTTTATTCCTCAGGTCAACCTGATCGAGCAGAACAATGTTTAAAAAGCGTCTGCCAGACTACATTATCCAATGTACTCTGCTTTTAAGAAATACTGTTTCAGAATGATTTCGCTGCTGATTGTTGCAGGTCAAGCGACCTCATAAATGCTCATTCATACCACTGTAGTTCTTTCTCTTGGCATAATCAGGCTGGATGGACTCTCACTAGCTAACGTACGAGTCATAAGCAGATCCAAGTAAATGGATACTTAAGTAGATAATAGAAGTAAATCCAACTATATTGACTTCAGTTAATATAAGATGCAGCTAAATAAAATCTAAGATATCATAATTGTAATTGTTTGAATATATGATTAATGTGTCATTTGTTTGTATCCTGAGCAAAATTGGAAACTTCTTAAATGTGTGGTGTATATCAATAGGGAACAGAATCTTTGCTGAGAGAATGCGAACCACTAATTCTTTTCTGAATTGTGCAATATTCCATCGATGTAACTGTTCTAGGAGCATTCGCCGTAAACATTTTTGCCGCAGGAAAACTCGCCGTAGGGAACTTTGCTGTATAAGAAATTTTGTCGTAATTTCGCTGCATAGATAATTTCGAAGATATGGCAGGCAACCTGATTTAGAGAAATTGCAGCTCTGAAAAATTTGCTTTTTGTATATGTATATATATATATATATATACGTTTTTTATAATTCTGTTTTAGATTTAACTGATTTTTGTTTGTTTTTGTTCTTTGTAAATGTTATATTTACATTGTATTACTTTTTATTTAAGCAAAATTTTTGTGGTTTGAAATGCCTTATTTTGCCCCTCTCCCGTAGCTTTGCCATAATAATATAATAGATAGGCTGGTTGAAACGATTATATACCAAGAAAGCAATTCATCTCTTTTTCGGTGAAATAGTCTTGCTGCGAAATTTCCTATGCGGCGAACTTATCTACGGCCAAAAACCCTGAGACGAATTTTCCTGCAGCAAAAATGCTTGCGGCAAAATTTCCGTATTTACTTTCATGTATAGTACCGAGTTGCATGATGTTTTGAGCGAATATTATTTTTTTATAGCCTCGATGTAAACCCAAATTTTATAAAAGAAATTGAGTTGATGGACAGGTTGGCGGGCAATTCAAATGGTATACCTTTATCACACACTGTCTCACTGATTCTGCTTAAGTATTACGTTAATGTTACACATATCTGTGGAATACTCAGCCGCTTACATATTTCAGGTGATCGAATGACGGAGATCAACAAGTACTGATTGTGTGGTTAAGAAGTACGCTCTGCAACTATGCAGTTTCATGTTCAATCTCAGTTGCACAACATTATGGACACCATAGCCTCGGGTCAACTAAAGTCTTGAGAGTGAAATGTAGAAGACAGATACTGTATGGAAGTCCATTATTGACAGTTTAGAGATACATCCAGTTTAGAGATAACTTCTTTTATACTACCACCTTCTGTAGACCACAAAAATGTCATATCTGCGGCTCATCTTCCTCGAGTCAAGCCATTGATAATCTGACAAGAAGGATCTCATGATACCAATAGAGTCTATAAAAGGAAGTACCTGTAATATACTGGCAGGAAACATTTACCTCGTCTGTCACATTTACCTCGTCTGTCACATTTCCCTTTACAACGTCAGTATTGCGTCTGCGCTGAAAAGAAAATCAATGCTTATCTATTTAAATATCTGTATTTAAGATAAAAATCTTCTAAATTTGATTCGGCGAATATGAAAATTAAACTTTCAAACAGTTTTTTTTTTCAAAGTTCAGATAAAAATCTATTTTGTTAGCTTTTTAGATTACTCTTGGGAAATGAAATATTAATTTATATATATTGAGTTTAAGATAAATTTATATATAAATAAATGAAGCATTCTAGAAGAGTTTATCATTTAAAAGTTTCTGAATTAAGCTTATTTCTTTATTTATATATTTTACAACATAATAAAAATTAGAGAAGTGAAATAAAAGGACGAAATACTAAACTTGAAATTACTAAATTGGATGCATTACACTATTTAATCTCATCTCAATATGTTTTAATATTAGAGGATATTGAGTAATCTTTCATAACAGCAGCATTGATTAACAGTAGCTGATGTAATAGTAGCAAAACTATATACTGGACTAACGTATTGATTATATCAACGAGAAGAAAGAAATAGAAAGGCTTGTATTTAATTCAAAATAACTATAATAAAGTTAAGCATGTTGACAGTAAAATAGCACACACCATACTTTACAATTTTTTGGAAGATGTGAAGATATCAATGTGTGTGTGTGTGTGTGTGTGTGTGTGTGTGTGTGTGTGTGTGCATATTTATATACATACAGGCAAAGGAGTGGCTGTGTGGTAAGTAGCTTGCTTACTGCGCATGCGTCGGTCTATTCGCTGTGTTGATTTTTGACGAGTCGGACGAAAATTTTTGTGCTGCTTTTCACGGGGTTATACGGGTAGAGACAATGTATTCAGACCTTAGCAGGCCTGAGTTGTCTTCAGCAGAAGAGGAGCTTGTGAAGACGGTGGAAAAAAAATGGATAAATTATTGGAAAAAAACAAAGAATTTTGCTGAGGCTGCGGAGGTGAAGAGAAGGGAAGTGGACCTGGCTAGATTCAAGGAGTATGGCAAGATGACACAGAAGGTGAGCGGTGACGTGAAGTTGTCGCCCCATAAAAGAATCATGGATAACATAGAGGAAAAAACCATCACCTACAAGGTGCACACTTTGGAGAACAAGCAGGTTGAACAGGTGGAAGCGGCAAAAATAGAAAAGGCACTGAGGGAACAGTCGAGCCAAATTATGTATATAACAAGAAGATGCAAATACGGGTGGTTGTCCAGTTTAGGACAGTGGAAGAGGCGAGGAGGCTGGTGAGTGTAGCAGCGAGGACGGAGGAAGTGGTGCTTCTGCCCACGTATCTTGGAATAAAGACTTCCAAGATGAGGGTGGAAGGAATCCTATCTGATACAGAAGTGGCTTAGGTTACGGCAGCCGTCCTCGTTGGAAGTGAGGAGGAGGTGGCTGTCCTCCAAGCCACGGAGACGGAGGAAGGAGGATGGAGACGAAAAACACTGGACCTCATTATATAGGTAGAGGAGATGCAATTGGAGAGTTTGGCGGAGACAGTGACGTTGGGAGAGATTGTGTTGAGAGTGTGGGTGGAGGGAAGAGTCCCACGATGTTTTAAATGTGGCCAAAAGGGCCACATTAGAGCGCACTGCCCTCTGCAGAAGAAAATAACAGAAGAAGCGGTTGTGGAGACGGAGGAGAAAAGGGAATAACAGACACACGGAAGAAACAAGGAGGAAGAGTGGAAAGTGACAGAGATTAAAAAGATGAAGAGGAAGAAAAGGAAGAACAGTGAGTATGATGTGGCACCCCAGACCAACTCCATCCCACCCAAGACCACTCAGACCCACTCTCCCCATACAGACATCAAACCCACCCACCCCCTTTCCCAACAGGAAAAAAGAAGAAAGAAAAGACTCCACAAAATTTACAAGTCCACTCCCCCGGTGAAAAATGTTACGTCTACATGCAGGAGAGAGTGTTGTCACTCAGTAATGGGAAAAGCGGAAAAAGCCGGATTGGACTAGAGACTAAAGAGGACTTAGGACTCAGAGGTGGCGACTGGTGTTACTCAGTTTGGGGCGAGTAACACAATTTTCATATTCTCATTTTCAAGATATCATTCATATTATCATAACTTTAATATTTTGATTTTAATATTTTGATTTTATTTTTTCATGTTCATTTTCCTGTGTCATTCATAGTATCATTTTATTTTATATGTCCCCACATGTTTTATAGTTTCCCCTCTATGTTATGCTTTATGGCAAAAGTAGCTTGCATACCAACCATATGGTTCCGAATTTAGTCCTACTGCGTGGCACCTCGAGAAAGTGTCTTCTATTATAGCTCCGGGCCGACAAAAACCTTGTGAGTAGATTTGGTAGATGAAAACTGAAAGAAGCTCGGGGACGTAAGCACATCAGAATCGGTTGTCAAGCGATTTGGGGGGACAAGCACACACACACGATTTGCCCCCCCCCCCCAAATCGCTTGACAACCGATTCTGATGTGTTTACGTCCTCGTAACCTGGTGGTTCGGCAAAACAAACCGATAGAATAAGTACTAGGCTTACAAAGAATAAATACTGGAATTGATTTGCTTGACTAAAGGCGTTGGTCCAGCATGGCCGCTGTCAAATGACGAAAACAGGTAAAAGAATAAAAGAATATACATACATACGTATATATATATATATATATATATATATATATATATATATAGGTACATATGCTCTTTTCGTCCGTATATATGACGAAGGTTCCAGGTGATCCGATCAACGGAAATGCCTACTCGTGAAATTAACGTGCAAGTCGCTGAGCATTCCACAGACACGTGTACCCTTAACGTAGTTCTCGGGGATATTCAGCATGACACAGTGTGACAAGACTGGCCCTTTGAAATACAGGTACAACAGAAACAGGAAGAGTGAGGGAAAGTTGTGGTGGAAGAGTACAGCAGGGTTCGCCACCCCCCCCTGCCGAAGCCTCGTGGAGCTTTAGGTGTTTTCGCTCAATAAACACTCACATCACTCGGTCTGGGAATCGAAACCACGATCCTATGACCGCGAGTCCCCTGCCCTAACAACAGGGCCATTGCGCCTCCACATATATGTATGTATGTTTGTATGTATGTATATATATATACATATATATATATATATATATATATATATGTATATTTACACACGCGCGCCCGTGTGCGCACGCACGCATGAATACATACACAGACACACACGCTCACACACACACACTCACACACATACACATATACATATATAGATAAATATATAGAAGGCGCACGGCTCAATGGTTAGAGCGTCGGGATCATAATCATGGACTAGTGATTTCGATTCTCAGGCCGGTCTGTGTGCTGTAGTCTTGAGCAAGATACTTATTTCACGTTGTTCCAGTTGATTCAGCTCTAAAAATGAGTTGCGACGTCACTGGTGCCAAGCTGTACTGGCTTTTGCCTTTCCCCTGGATAACATGGGGGCTGGTATGTATTGGCGACTGCTGGCCTTCCATAAACAACCTTGTTGGACTTGTGCCTCGGTGGGTGGGTCTTTCTAGGTACAGTCCCATGGTCATTTATGACCGAAGGGGGTCTTTACCCTTTTACAGAAATATACATATATATATATATATATATATATATATATATATATATATATATATACACTACACACACACACACACACACACACACACACACACACACACACATATATACATATACATGTGTGTGTGTGTGTATTGGTGAGTTAATTCTTTGCTACTCTGATTTCGCTGGTACACACGGTATTCAAGCAAATTACGACTGAATCTCAGACTAGCAAGAAACCGACTCAACTCAAATTAAAGTATAAATCTCTACTATGGTATCGAGTACGCTTTCTTTCAATAGTGAACACTAAACATATAAAGACGTGTAAAACAATTTTCTTTATCTTCTTTTCATGATATATATATATATATATATATATATATATATATATATATATATATATATATATATATATATACACGTGCGCTATAACTAGAGGCGTTAACGATCATGGACCTCCGTGCTCTCCTGTGCTGCAAAACAATTCAATTGTCTCAGATTTAGGCACAAGACCAGTGGTTTTGCGAGGGAATGAATATTAGTTGAATACATAAACCCCAGTATTTAACTGAACTTTGTTATATTAACCTTGAAAGGAACGAAGACAATGTTGACCTCGACAAGATTTGAACTCAGAGAGAAGCGGCTAAAAAGTAATAGCTCTTTATCGGGCCGCTACTTCTGATCTCTTTCTTCTGTCTAATTTCTGTCTTCTCTGGTTTAATATTCCTTTCAGTTTCTCGGATGTCATCAAATACTGAAGGCATTTTCTTATCATGTGACGTCCGTGCAGTGAACTAAGCTTGTTATCTCCTTATGCTCTTGAGAAGCTTACTGAGTTTTTGCTCATTTAAAGATCTCAATATTTGGCCATATTGACTAACACGCAGTAAAAATGTACATGTCGTTAAATTCAACAGTTTAAATCCTTCCTTATACGATTAGGTTGTCGGATATATTCGTTAATGCTTGGCATTTTCTTTTCATCCTTTCCAATGTTGTTTTTATCGCGGTGTTTTATGTTTTTATTTTGTAGCTCTAATCTTACACAACAGTTTTTTGTTTATTGGTTATGGAATTTGTATAAATTCTACCTTTATCGATTTTGAAATTTGAATACATTTTACCACTTTTCAAACATTTGATGATGGAATGTCAAGCAGAAAGGGAACGAACGAATTTATGTGGCAACCCATTATTTGCTGCTCTGAACAAAACTATTTTTCTCGGATTCTACAGTTACACTTTGTTACTTTTATGAAATTGGAATAGTTAATTACTTCGTTTGATATCAGTAAGGGGGATGAGCTAGCAGGATCATTAGTATGCTGGGCAAAATGTTTAGTTGAATTTCGCTGTCTTAAGATTCTGAGTCCAAATTCCGCCGTGGTCGACTTTCGGGGTTGATAAAATAAGTACCAGTTGAGCACTGGAGTTGATGTAATCGATTTACCCCCTCTCATGACATAAATGGGTGCCAAAATCTGAAACTAATATCACCAAGTTCAGTTTGCTATCATTGGGATTTAGCTGTTATAAACAGCTAACTTAATAAAAAAAAAAAGGGAGGAAAGCATAGTGAAGTCCTGGATATAATGAGTATTGAGGAAATTTGAGTTGGTGATGGTGATGAGAATATCATAATCAGAGGTCTGCTCGAAAATATCTAACTTTAGGCTAAACAACCAGATCAAACTGGATACATTTAATAATATTTGGACCAATTTTAATATCATCACGAAAATCATCAAAGATAACTCCTAATTTAATATATCCTAAACCGATCTCTTGCATTGTTTCTGAGTTTTTGTCCTTTAATATTAAGTTGTCTATCCTTTGAACTTGGCGATTTATGACCCTGGTCATTATCCTATTGACAAATTAGCTTTAAGTTCTTCAATGTACAATGGACTAACGTTTGTGTTCGTTTCTTTGTAGTTATAATTTTATAAGAATATCTATGTGACTAAATCTACATACGGAACTAAAAATGTAGCTTGTAACAGATGCTATTGGTTTTCTTCTAAATCACAGACCATTATTTCATGACAAACTCTCTTACCCACCACTATAAATGGAAGCACTAAACTCGAGTGGATACCCTAGATTTGTTCACAGTGAGATGTTTACACTGCACAAAGCTCATTTCCGAAGTTCGTTTGGTGTTGATGGCTGATTGAAGGTCATATTATGGTGAAAGCCTGTCGAAATTTAGCAGATGATCTCTGATGGGATTTAATTTGAAATCTCCCTGCCGTAAGGCAGAAGTGTTGCTTAGGCCCAGGCTAGCCCTAGCTGAGTACGCCTACAATAAAAGGCGTCCATGTCTATCTTGTGTTCTTTTCAGACATTGTATCTTGTATTATATTACAAGATCTGACGAGATAATAGAAGAGTAAGATTTACCTGCAATTTCAAGCAAATGGAGATATCATTTAATGATTTGAGTTACATAATGTTGTTACTTGTAGACACACAGAGTAAATATTCTCATCTTTTATTTGTAACTGTATTAAGCCTTTTATTCCAATATTTTGTTAGAACTTAGATCCAAATCAAATTTCATGGATGTTAACTTGTCTATTAACTTAATTATTGGTTTCTAAATGTGGCACAAGGCTAGTAGTTTTGAGGAGTTAGTCAATGCCGTCTACCCTATGACTCAGTTGTTAGAGTGTTGGGTTTACAATCATGTGGTACTGAGTTCGATTCCGGACTGGGCGTGTGCTGTATTCTTGAGCAAGACACTTTATTTCACATTGCTCCAGTCCGCTCATCTGTAGAAATGAGTTGCGACATGACTGGTGCCAAGCTGTATCGACCTTTGACTTTCCTTTGGATAAAATCGGTGGTGAGGAGAAGGGAGGCTGGTATGCATAGGTAACTGCTAGTCTTCCATAAACAGCCTTACACGGACTTGTGCCACGGAGGGGAACTTTCTAGGTGCAATCCCATGGTCATTCATTATTTTACTTGGTATTTTATTTTTACCAACCTTGAAAAAATAAAGAGCAAAGTTACTCTCAGCAGTGTATTAACTCAGAACCCAAAGAACCGGAAGAAAATACCGCATGGTAAT
>NC_142932.1:76518903-76528903 GCF_046866305.1 Octopus bimaculoides
GCCAAGGCATTCGGTAAGTGATTGAGGGGTGTTCGTAAGACTCGAAATTGTCGCAGAATGAGTGCATATCAAAACCGAATATGAAAAGACACAATGGAATTAATTCAAATGAGAACATTACACAGTTCTTTACTTTGTTGTATTTAAGATACTGTAAAACACAATGACTACAGTTAAATTTGAAATAAAAATAATAAAGAATATTCAACATGACAGGAAAGCAATGTGAACAATAAAACATTGGAAATAACTGCTAGTTTGAGTAGGAACAAAAAAGGAAACTGGTGATGCTAGAAGTGGTAATCAAACCTATCAAATAAACAAACCAATCAAGCAGGAATATTAAAACATTACTGAAAAATTATTTGAATAAAATAAAGAAAGGAAAAATAAAGAACCGAATACCGAGGCTGTTTATTCTGCGAAATACTGCGAAATTCACTACAAAAATTCTAAAAAGACGAGCATGAGAATGTTGATGCGTGATGCAGCAAAATCACCAACTTCCTCCCACTAAATGACAAATTAAAAACAAAAACAAAGAAATATAAAGAAGGCATTACAATTGACCATACAATATGACATCATGTTAATTAAATTATAACACAAAGTAGTTAAGCCTGAACGTGATGAATATTATTTTCATTCCTCAAAGATGCCTGTAAATTTGTGGTGACATGTGTATAAAATAATATTAATTTCTAGTAAAGCCACAAAATAATAATAGTTTCTAGTAAATATTGAGGGATGGCACTAGTCGATTACATCAACCCCAGTGACTCACTGGTGCTTAATTTATCGACCCCGAAAGCATGAAAAACGAAGTCGACAACGTTGGAATTTGAACGCTAGGCATTTGAAATGCTATTAAACATTTTGCCCAGCGTGCTAAAGATTCTGCTAGCGCGCCGCCTTAGTAACAACAGCAACAACAATAATAATAAAGGTTTCAAAGTTTGTTACAAGGGCAGCAATATTGAGGGAGGGGATGAGTTGATTACATCGAGCCCAGTGTTCAACTGGTACTTATTTTATCGATCCCGAAAGGAGGAAAGACAAAGTCAACTTCAGTGGAATTTGAACTCAGAACGTAAAGACGGACGAAATGCCGCTAAGTGTTTTGCACGGTGAGCTAACGATTCTACCAGCTCGCCACCTTAGTTATAAGAGCAACAACAACAGCAACAAGAATAATTATTATCATAATGATAATAATAGTAATAATAATAATAATGATAAATGCCCTAATGTAATACCAAGCACTGGCTCTCATGGCTGATCTTAACTGACTGAAAGTGTTATCATGTACATGTTTTTTGCATTGGTATAAAAGATAGGTTACAGCAAATATTCACCTCAATACCTCAAATTTGCTTGTCACTTGTTTGACCATAACCAGTTGAGTATATCCCTTCGTAGCCGACGATATGTACTTCTCTGATAATGAGCAGAAGTAGTGGGGGAGCATCATAGCCATGTGTTGAGTGGAATTCTTTTGGGTTTGAATAATTCACCTCTGGAAACATGAGTGTTTCGTTCAACATCCTTAAACAGCCCTTATTCAGAGCCCTATTTAGCAGATTGGGCTGTTCGACTTGAAGACAATTCTAACTGGGCCTCACCTGCAAGCTCTTGCGCTGTTTGCTGTTTATCTTGATATGAGATCACCATTTCTCCCACATATGGTTGTGATGCATGTGCCTGGCGTACCCTCATCCGATGGGTAGTCATAATGGAGATACTGGTCTTCGTATTTTTGCACCCGAGTGTCACGTTCATGGCATGCGCTGCTCTCTCACTCAATAATGATAATGGTATTTTTTCCTTTTTCTTTCTTTATTTTTTTCACTTTATCTACCATATATCTTGACTTTGTAAATGTACAATCGTTTTTTTATTTATTTTAAAGGCTTACTAATGTATGCAATGAGTGTATTTGCCTTAGGTGTCGGGAAGACACCAAGCAAGAAATAGAAACAAAATAATAACAAAATAATAATAATAATAATAATAATAATAATAATAATAATAATAATAATAATAATAATAATAATAATAATGATAATAATAATAATAATTTATTTCTTTATTTCCCACAGGGAGCTAAACATAGAGAGGACAAACAAAGGGATTAAGCCGATTACATCGACCCCAGTGCTTAACTGGTACTTATTTAATCAACCCCGAAAGGATGAAAGGCAAAGTCAACCTCGGCCGAATTTGAACTCAGAACGTAACGGCAGACGAAATACCACTAAGTATTTCGCCCGGCGTGCTAACATTTCTGCCAATGATGATGATGATGATGATGATGATGATGATGATGTTGATGATGATGATGATGATGATGATGATGATGATGATGATGATGATGATGATGATAGCAGTGATGACTGTTATTAAGGAACTATACCCAAAAAGCGATATTGATACACTGTATGTTCCTAGGAAAAATGGAGAAAGCGGCCGCATAAGATGCAAAAATGTGTGTTGTCAACGAGAGAACAATCTGGTATGGCACATCAAACAGCAGAGTGAATCCTTGCTTGGAAAATGAAAAACAATGCATTGTCAATACCTCAGAGAAATCGAAGAGATAGACAATACCAACATTTGGAGATGGCTAAGAAAACGTGATATGAAAGGATGCACTAAGGCATTGATATGCAGCGGCCAGAAACAAGCTCTGAGAACTAATTGCACCAAGTTCCAAATAGATAAGAGCAGCGAGTCGCCCCTTTGTATGACAGCAAAAAAGGAAACAATCTTACGTATTGTCAGTGAGTGTAGCAACCTGGCCCAAAAGTACTACAAAAAGAACGTACGATAACGTGGCTAAGTTTGTTCACTGGAGACTGAAAAACACAGTCTGGACAGAGCACGAAATGATACTAACATGAACCGGGGGGCGTCACTGAGAACGATGTGGGATTTTACAATCCATTGTGACTACTTAATCGATGCTTGGAAACCAGATGTTGTGATAGATAAAAAGACAAAAGAAAACCAATATCATAGATATTGCCATACCCGGGGATGCACATGTAGATGACAAAGAACCGGAAAAGATGGAAAAAGATAGACTACTAAAAGATGAAATTGTAAGAATGTAGGCAATGATCAGAATAACTGTTATCCCAGAAGTACTCGGAGCACTAACAACCAAGTTCGAGAAATATGTCGGAGAAATTGAAATTGAGATGATGGCAGAGCAGGCCCAAAACTGTTGCGGACAGCTAGGATTTTGAGATTGATGCTTGGATGTTGTGTGTCTTCCACGATAAGTTAACATCCAAGTGCTAAAGCTTATAATGTGAAGAAAGGGACCTTGTAAGACCTATGGCAATACGTTGCTATCCGCACTCACAGAATCAAACATATTAAGACCGAGAACACTGAGGAGTAAAATATAATAATAATAATAATAATAATAATAATAATAATAATAATAATAATAATAATAATAATAATAATAATAATATTTAAAAAAAGAAGGATTGACGTAACTCTTCACGAAGGTAAATAGTCAAAACGAAGAGCGCGATTTTAGATGTTTTATTTTTTGAACAACATTTCGACAGAACGTCTGTCTTTCTCAAGTTCAAACCAAAAGGTGATTGAAAATTCAAAATTTCAGAAACCAAACGTAAACTATGAACGTGAGTAATCAGCGTCCATACGTTGATAGAATGACATCATCAGCTTTTGTCAGTATTTTAATAAGCAGAAAGAAAGAAAGAAAAAGGAAGATGACAGAAAAAGAAAAGAAAAAGAGAGAAAGAAGTTTACGTTTGGTTTCTGAAATTTTGAATTTTCAATCACCTTTTGGTTTGAACTTGAGAAAGACAGACGTTCTGTCGAAATGTTGTTCAAAAAATAAAACATCTAAAATCGCGCTCTTCGTTTTGACTAATAATAGTAATAATAATAATAATAATAATAATAATGATAATAATGATAATAATAATAATAATAATAATAATAATAATAATAATAATAATAATAATAATAATAATAATAATGATATGCCCTGATGCAGTACCAGGCACTAGCTCACATGGCTTCTGATCTTAACTGATTGGAAATTCTATCATGTACATGTTTTGTCTCAGTGTAAAAGATGTGCTACAGTAAATATTCTGATCAATACCACAGAGTTGCTTGTTAATTTTTTTTACCTTAACCAGTTGAGCATGTCACTTAGTGGCTGACGATATGTGCGTCTCTGATCATGAGCTATGTGTTGAGTGGAATTCTTTGGGGTTTGAATAATTCACCTCTGGAAAAATGGCTGTTTCATTCAACAACCTTAAACAACCCTTATTCAGGGACCTTTTGAGTAGGATGGACTGCCTGATTTGAAGAAAATCCTAACTGAGCCCCACCTGAAAAGCCACGCACTGAGCCTCTTGACATGAGATCATGATGTCGCGCACATATGGTTGTGATGCATGTGCATGGTGTACCCTCATCAAACAGGTAGACATGATGGATATATTGGGTTTCAAGGATTACGAATGATGTAAACAGGAAAGATTTTAACGAAAAAACAAGTGAAAGAGTATGATTATTTAATGGATATTAAGTTTTACATTAATAAAGCCTTTTAATTTTTTGTTAAAATACCGGCGACGAAGATTAACTCTCGAATCCCCCGCCCACAATATAGTTTATGAATTTAGAGGGTTTAGAATTGCGATACTATCCATTTATTTCCCATTGCAGATGGGCAGATTTGTTATCTTACTATAATGGGCGTTATGTCGTTTGTCTGTCTGTCTGACCGTCTCTTTGTCTGTTCCCTCTTCACTGTCAGATGGCTGGACCAATGGTCAAGATATTTTTCGGGATTACAAACACTGTCGACAGGAAGCTTTTTAGCATTAAAAAATCCGAATGTATGATTATTTCGTGAATATCGATTTTTGAATTGATGAACCACACTTTTATTAAAGATTCACCGACCACGAATAACTCTAGATTTTCATCGTATAGTTCGTGGCCCCGTCGTTGATACGAAAGAGGTCACAAGGACGGTTAATAGCGAAAGTAGAATGGAAAAATGTGTGTCAATATATAGTGTATGTGATTATTTAATGGTTATTGAAGTGTGTCAGTCCCAAGCAGGATTCGACACGACTAATCGAAGCGGCTGTTGCTTACATCTTAGTTTTGTCAATCAAAATAACCCATGGTACCAGAACATCCAGACATTATTCACATAGAAGAGGGAGAGGTAAGTCTTAGTTTGATTTTTTCCAACCCTAAAGAATCCGCACGCGCATTCACATCAAACAAGGCACAGGACCAAACTTTAGATTGTGTAGGTGTATTTTTACACACTCTGATGTTTACACACGGCCAGTTACTCGTCGCTATGAGTAGAGCAACGGACTCCAGTAATTTGAAAATTAGTGTCGATCAAACAGAAAATATAGTCTACCAAGAAATTTTGTAATCATATTAATATAATAAAAAGGAATATGATTCATAATTTAAATAAGGAAATTTGTGAACTTTGAATATATAAGAATATAAACAAGTGTAAAATAGCGTAAACTATTAAAATAAAAGTATATCTAAATAGCATTTGCTTCTTAATACTTTTTTATGTAGTGGTCGAAAGAAACTCTGGCTTTGATTAGAAGTAGTCTAAATAACCATTCATAATGCAGAGGCTGGGAGTCAATTTCAGTTCGGGAGTGAATCATCATCACATGTCACTTAATCGCAAACACATGTCATATAGCTGCAATAGAATGCTGTACCACCAACAATAATGTGATTTCTCTAAGACATCACCCAGTAATCTATCGAGTCCATTTACACATTTCTCAATACATACTGCTGTTATGACTTCCCTCCCTCATTTTATACCTCCATCGTAGATGGGTAGATTTGCTAGTAATAATAATGGTTTCAAATTTTGGCACAAGCCCAGGAATTTTGGGCGGATGAAAGCCGATTACATCGAGTCCAGTGCCCAACTGGTACTAATTTAACGACCCCAAAAGAATGAATGGCAAAGCCGACCTAGGCGGCATTTGAACTCAGAAGGTAAAGACGGACGAAATGTCGCTAAGCAGTTTGTTCGACGAGCTAGCGAGTCTGCTAATTCACCGCCTTAGTAGTAGTAGTAGTAGTAGTAGTAGTAGTAGTAGTAGTAGTAGTAGTAGTAGTAGTAGTAGTAGTAGTAGTAGTAGCAAAAACAGCAATACTACTAGCAATAATAATAATAACAACAACAACAATAATAATAATAATGATAGTAACTGGTATCATGCAGAATCAATGTTAATGCAAGAACATTACGATTCAACTTTTGAAAGATCCAACAATAAAGATAGGTTTCGTTGTAGAAGGTAACTTTATCATCATTTCAAAAACATATAAACCTAAAATGTCGTTATTGGAATAAGAACAGAACGAATAATCATTATTTATTCTGAATTTGTCTAAAGTCAGTTGACAAGAATCTGTAAGAAAGCTGGTAATTCCTATATAGATGGCAGAAAGTATCGCTTACGTCAAATTTGATCTTATGACTCAAGACCTACCACATCAGCATTTTAAACATGCAGGAATATATAGGTGATAGTAAATCAGCTACTCTCAGCTTAATGATATTATGGCCTGGAATTATACAATACGTGACCCTGTTTCTAAGCATTTTTCCGATAATTCCAATTTGAACAGCAAACTTGTTAATGATTTATACATACGAGAAGCAAGGGAAAGCTGACTAATCTGCAAGTGGGTATTTTGAAACGCTAACGAATAACATCATCGTCTTATTTAGTGTTTTTATTTAGGTTGTATGCTCGAATATGTTTACACGTGTTCCATCCGCTCTCTGCATCATTCCATAATATTCTCGGGGCGCTTCGTCTCTTCCTCTACCACAGTGCTTTCACCTCATTCATTGTTACACACCCACCACACAGTCCAGTCCTAATGCTGAGTGGTAATTTGTGTGCCTCAATGACCCCCACCACTACTACTGCGTGCTATGCCAACAGAACTCAGGTTCTTGGTAGGGCTTTTCAAGCTGGTCAGGTCAAAATTTAGAGGTCAGACGTATATGAATCACGTCTTTCCAGAAGTAGAGGTGGCTTTGCGTAGACCTAACAACCTTACTTAGAAATGAAGCAAAGTAAAAGCATTGATAATAATTGAAAACCAACGAGACATCAGAGAAGAAAGTTTTCCCCAATGGAAGCATAAGACACAGAGCAGCAAAATTATTATTATTATTATTATTATTATTATTATTATTATTATTATTATTATTATTATTATTATTATTATTATTATTAGTAGTAGTAGTAGTAGTAGTAGTAGTAGTAGTAGTAGTAGTAGTAGTAGTAGTCATACTCATACATTTTCACTTAGATTTCTCTTTTTCGTTATGAAGAATAATGATGCTGAATCAACCTACATCGTTTAATCACAAACCAACCACTCATTATTTCCATCTTGTTTTTGCATCTTTAATAAATCAAAATTCTTCTTTAGACGTATAATATGGCCGATGTAGATACAGAAGACATTAAAGAATTGCATTCTCTGCTGTTATCGAAATAATCAGTCCAATATTGATCCCATTATATTTCAAAAGTGGTTAGACACTGTCACACATGAAGACTTGGCAAAGAGTATAAAATATTTTCTTCTCCCTTGCACGAAAACTTCAGTAGAGTATAAAAGGCATAGCTGTAATTTATATTTGTAAATAAGATCGTTGTTGATACATATTATTTCTGGCTCCTAATGGCCTTAGGATACAATATTTTACAGTATAAGTACTCAAAACAGCTAATGCTTTTTACTCTGTTAATAGACTTACACTCTCAGCACCACGTTCCTTTCTCACTGACGTCCTGAAAGACTAAATCATCACATTTGGATTCTTGAGCTGTATATTCAAATAATATGACTATCAGTTAGTGCTCATCTTAGTCTCTCTTGCTTCAACTTTTACATCCAGGTGTTCCACTGGATCCAGGTTAGGAAGACGGTCATTGAAATATTGATCAAATAATTATTAGAACAATATTTATTTCAATTCATGTCTTTGCTGATCATGAAAATATTGACAGTTAGTCATTACATTTCTCGAAATTCAACTTGAAAATGTTGGTGAAGATATCGAGCAATACTGTACGAAAGAAAACAAGATTGAAACTAGAAAAGCACTCGGAGAGCGCAGACCTCCGCCAAGCAGCTCATTTCCACCCATATAGACACATTCTGAAAATCGCCCAATTTTCTAAACCAACGCCGACAAAAACATAGCCTCCTTGGCAGAGTTAAAAAAAATAACACAGCCATATGATTTAAAAAAAAGAAAAGAACCTTTAAAAACAGGAATCATCTGAAGCTGTTATAATGCATCAATGACAACAGCAAGCTAGTTTCCCCATACAACTAAAAAGAAACAACAATTACCTAAAACTTGAGTGATACACACACAGAGAAACGAAGATAAACTTTTCAAACAGCAATGCCACCATAGGTTATATGGAAACGATGAACGTGTTTTCAAGGGAAATAATCAAAGAACGTAACATTGTAATACTTCATGTAAAGTAAATATAACAAATGAAAAATCCTTCAAGAATCCATAAAAATTCCAGCATCACTACAAAAATTTCATCATCTATCCATTGTGTCATTGCCAAATTTCCCTGCAAGTCTCATTAAATACCGTTCACACCTTTTTGAGTTATTTTGCACAGAGACGGACAAACGGACAAACGGACAAACCAACGCTGATGAAAACATAACCTTCTTCCTTGGCGGAGGTAATAAGTCAAAAGTTGTTTAAAATGATCACTACAAGAACAGGAGTTTTAGCTGCTCTGTGGTAACTGTTTCAAACGTAATTTCATTTGAAATGTTATGACACCATGATATCAGTCGCTCGACAATTTCTCGAGACGACCTTATCGATATTCTTTTTCAATATGTGTGTGTATCTCCTTCTATAAATATATGTGTGCGTGTGAGTGTGTACACATGTGCATATACGTATGTATGTATGAATGTATGTATGTATGTATGTATGTATGTATGAATGTATGTATGTATGTATGTATGTATGCATGCATGCATACATACATACATACATTCATACATACATACGTATATGCACATGTGTACACACTCACACGCACACATATATTTATAGAAGGAGATGCAAACTTTACAAAATGTTCTTCATGCTACTTCAGCTATGTCATAGCCGCTGAAGACCAAAACTGCAGTTGAAGTATCTGTGTTTACATATATCGAACATAATTTCAATGGAATTTGCATCTGCCAGAACACCACTTCGATAAGAAAAACAAGAAGGTCGATCTGTAAAAATATTTCGAGTGTAAATTGTCTCCTGTGTTCGAATGTCTTTGCATATTGTTGCCCAGAGTTAAATATGCTTGGTACACACACACACACGGATACGGATACAAATACACACACACACACACATACACACATACACACATACACACACACACACACGCACTCACACACATACACACACACATACGCACGCACACCCAAGCACACTTACACACACACACACACATATCTGGGAGTACCCAAAAGAAACTGGAGTTTTCAATATTATTTTATTCACTTAGTTTTACACGTTTACACTTTTATCGCCTTCATAGTGTCACGATTTCAAGCCATGCATCGGTCTAGACCCCTTTTCCACTATTCGAGGCAGTGCTGGAACTCTTCCGGAGTGATGCTTTTTAACGCCTCCGTCGTTTTTTGCTTCACCTCCTCTACATCTGCAGATTCCGTAGCACCAGCTTTCATCGCTACTGATGACCTTCGAAAAAAGGTCCAGATCAGCTTCCAACTGTTTAGCTCACGATACGAATTCGGTCGTGACTGCTTTTGATTCTCCGTGAGCAAATGAGGCGCAAATTTTGCTGCAGCTCTTTTCATTCGTAATTCCTCACTCAAAATTTGTTGGCAGGAGAGCCAG
>NC_142932.1:76536403-76538450 GCF_046866305.1 Octopus bimaculoides
TATATATATATATATATATATATATATATATATATATACATATATATATATATATATATATAGTTATTAATATTTCTAAGTCTCTTTAAAGGAGACTACGGCAGCGGTACTGCAAATTAATAGTTATCGCCAAGCCAACATGGCAGTCCCAAAATTAGGACGAATGCTGCCGTGAATTAGCTCCAAGAAGCCATCGCCTCTAGCTAGCTATGTGACACACGAAACCTGTGTCCTTTATAACCTTCGAACAGGGGAGGTCAGCAGTGTCCCCCTGCTGGTTTGGCATCTGCAGACTAGTTTCAGGGTGTTGCCCCTTGTCAATGCAGAGCAGCCAAGCCCCAGCCAGGCGGCGCTGCTGACTATCTGTTCGAAGGTTATTTATCTAATTTCAGTGGAATCTATCCACTGGTTTTCAGAAATAGAGTTATTAATATTTCTATGTCTCTTGGGACTGCCATGTTGGCTTGGCGATAACTATTAATTTCCAGTACCGCTGCCGTAGTCTCCTTTAGAGAGACTTAGAAATATTAATAACTCTATTTCTGAAAACCAGTGGATAGATTCCACTGAAATTAGATAAATAACCTTCGAACAGATAGTCAGCAGCGCTGCCTGGCTGGGGCTTGGCTGCTCTGCATTGACAAGAGGCAACACCCTGAAACTAGTCTGCAGATGCCAAACCAGCAGGGGGACACTGCTGACCTCCCCTGTTCGAAGGTTATAAAGGACACAGGTTTCGTGTGTCACATAGCTAGCTAGAGGCGATGGCTTCTTGGAGCTAATTCACGGCAGCATTCGTCCTAATTTTGGGACTGCCATGTTGGCTTGGCGATAACTATTATATATATATATATATATATATATATATATATATATATATATATATATATATATATATATATATATATATATATATATATATATATATATATATATATATACATATACACATACATATATATATATACACAAACGTTTTAGTTTTCGCGATTATTATTTTGAAATATATTCCGCCATGCAAACGTCTCTATATTCGTCTTTATTCAACCAATTTTGACATGGTTTCCATAAATCTATTCAAACCGGAATCGTTGATAGCTGTCCAAGATCATTTGGTCCTATAATCAATTATTTACAGAATATATTCTTATTCTATCGACCGTCATGCAATAACTATATACATTTTTAAAGTGCTTTTATTATTTTTTTATTTATAGATTTCCACTCTGAATATTAAAAAAGTTGATTTCAATCTAATATTCGGATTTCTTTCAAATATTTTTCCATAATTTTTCAAATGTTCTCTCGATATTTCACTATTTTCATCTTTCATAAATTATTATTATTATTATAATTATTATTGTTATTATTATTATTATTATTATTATTATTATTATTATTATTATTATTATTATTATTATTATTATTATTATTATCATTATTATTATAATTATTATTATCATGATTGTTCTTCTACTTCTTCTTCTTCTTCTTCTTCTTCTTCTTCTTCTTCTTCTGATTATTATTATTATTATTATTATTATTGTTATTATTATTATTATCATCATTATTAATGTCACCATTATTGTGCCCGCATTGTTGCAGCGGTTTTTACTGGAGACAATGAAATGGTTGGGCGGTACCACTGAAGTGGCGGTTGTAATGTTTGAGATCATTCTTGTGTTAGTAATCTTGGCATGCAGGTTTTCTTTTCAATGAAAATAACCACACATTTCAAGAATTTCAAGAGGTTAGGTCGAAAATTTCATTATATTTAACATCCGATGCGATGGCGACTTGATTGCTACCAGTCTCTTGACTTCCTCTTAAATTGTATTTTTGTACTTTCATTTTTAGTGAGAAATATTGACTTCCTGCAAAAATATTTGCTGATAAATGCAAATTTAAATTGTATTGAAATTCATTCGTGCATTTTACATGCTCTGTTAATAGGCTGTTTGATTTCCCAGTCTCAAGGATTGTCATAAGCGTTAATATGAATTTCAACTACGATAGAATGATTGAATCCAGGAATGATGGCAAACCA
>NC_142932.1:76546450-76548950 GCF_046866305.1 Octopus bimaculoides
ATATATATATATATATATATATATATACATATACACATACATATATATATATACACAAACGTTTTAGTTTTCGCGATTATTATTTTGAAATATATTCCGCCATGCAAACGTCTCTATATTCGTCTTTATTCAACCAATTTTGACATGGTTTCCATAAATCTATTCAAACCGGAATCGTTGATAGCTGTCCAAGATCATTTGGTCCTATAATCAATTATTTACAGAATATATTCTTATTCTATCGACCGTCATGCAATAACTATATACATTTTTAAAGTGCTTTTATTATTTTTTTATTTATAGATTTCCACTCTGAATATTAAAAAAGTTGATTTCAATCTAATATTCGGATTTCTTTCAAATATTTTTCCATAATTTTTCAAATGTTCTCTCGATATTTCACTATTTTCATCTTTCATAAATTATTATTATTATTATAATTATTATTGTTATTATTATTATTATTATTATTATTATTATTATTATTATTATTATTATTATTATTATTATTATTATTATTATTATTATCATTATTATTATAATTATTATTATCATGATTGTTCTTCTACTTCTTCTTCTTCTTCTTCTTCTTCTTCTTCTTCTTCTTCTGATTATTATTATTATTATTATTATTATTGTTATTATTATTATTATCATCATTATTAATGTCACCATTATTGTGCCCGCATTGTTGCAGCGGTTTTTACTGGAGACAATGAAATGGTTGGGCGGTACCACTGAAGTGGCGGTTGTAATGTTTGAGATCATTCTTGTGTTAGTAATCTTGGCATGCAGGTTTTCTTTTCAATGAAAATAACCACACATTTCAAGAATTTCAAGAGGTTAGGTCGAAAATTTCATTATATTTAACATCCGATGCGATGGCGACTTGATTGCTACCAGTCTCTTGACTTCCTCTTAAATTGTATTTTTGTACTTTCATTTTTAGTGAGAAATATTGACTTCCTGCAAAAATATTTGCTGATAAATGCAAATTTAAATTGTATTGAAATTCATTCGTGCATTTTACATGCTCTGTTAATAGGCTGTTTGATTTCCCAGTCTCAAGGATTGTCATAAGCGTTAATATGAATTTCAACTACGATAGAATGATTGAATCCAGGAATGATGGCAAACCAAGCTTCTAGTACTGGGGTCCATAAAGTCGATCAAACCACTCTCTACAAAACTATTAATCTTTTGCTTAAATTAGAAAGTACTTTTATCATCTTTAGAGTATTACTTGTCGTATGATGGGTGGCTTTGTAAGTTCCCCTTATGAGCAATATCAGCGAATATGGCGTACATGCAAGCTTTATACTCTCAGTTTTATCAACATTTCTTGATGCTTTTACAAAAGGAAGAGATAAATACAAATCTTTGAAAGTAAAATAATTATTAATTAGAACGATACATCAAAAGTAAAAACATGAAAACAAAATTACTTTTCCTTTGAATTTATATTATGCCAGTTCACACATAAACAAACGTATAGTAAACCTTCTTTCTTATTTTCCTTCTCTATCAATCTCCCTCCATCTCCTCCTCTCTCTGTATATCTATATACGTATATATATATATATATATATATATATATATATATATATATATATATATATATATACTTGCAAATGGATGCGTGGCGTTCAATCATATAATAATATAAATAAAATATATATATATATAGGCATATATAAACAACATGAAATACGAAAACATGAAATCCAAAACACGAAAAGCAACATGAAATAAGAAGACAAAACTTTTTTGCAAACAACGAGAGAAACAAATGGAATATAAGACAAGTAACATAAAGAACAACCCTTCATCAGTTGTCGTTTGTTTATTTACTCCACTGTTCGAAATTTGGAGTAAATAAACAACCGACAACTGAAGAAGAGTCGTTCTTTATGTTACTTGTCTTGTATTCCATTTGTTTCTCTCGTTGTTCGCAAGCTTACGTTTTCCGATATCCTGTACCCATATATTCATATATATATATATATATATATATATATATATATAGGCCACAAGTTGTGTCGTCACCATAGTGAAGGAAGGTGCTACTGAGCACCAGCATTGCTAGAAATAAGAGTCAAAACAACTCTTAGCCACGTGAGAGCACTTTATTAACGACTGACAAGGCAGACAAGCTCCCTCCCTGTGACAAGCGAGATGGATTCATATTAGCGCTGATTTCAGGTTTGACTAATTTTCATCAGTGACCCAATACTCCGTCGCCAAATGAGTTGTCTTGACTCTTACTCCTAGCAACGCTGGTGAACACTAGCATCCTCTATCACTTTAGTGACGAATATACTTGTTGCCTTTCGAATGTAAATTGCGAATAGCCACCTTAATAATTTATAATTCGTACTTCACCATTTTCGAAGTCAGTAAATGTTTCCTATGGTGTTCTCTATAAGGCTGACAGGGTGAATTAAGTTCTTTAACCCTCGGTGTCGGAGTAGTGGGTCACTGATGAAAATTAGTCAAATCT
>NC_142932.1:76561450-76596450 GCF_046866305.1 Octopus bimaculoides
CAGCTATCTTCTACTGTACTCCACGCTACATAATGCGTACATAAACAAACACACACGCACACACACACGCACGCTCGCAGAAAGAAGCGCGTGCACACACACACACGTATCCATATATATATATATATATATATATATATATATATATTCTTTTATTCTTTTATTTTGTTTCAGTCATTTGACTGTGGCCATGCTGGAGCACCGCCTTTTTAGTCGCACAAATGGACCCCAGGACTTATTCTTTGTAAGTGTAGTACTTATTCTATGAATTTCTTTTGCCGAACCACTAATTTACGGGGACGTAAACACACCAGCATCGGTTGTCAAGCGATAGTGAGGGACAAACGCAGACACACAAACACTCCCACACATATATATGTATGCGTTTGTGTGTCTGTGTTTGTCCCCCCACCATCGCTTGACAACCGTTGCTGGTGTGTTTACGTCAGATACAACGGGCTTCTTTCAGTTTCTGTTTACCAAATCCACTCACAAGGCTTTAGTCGGTCCGGGGCTACAGTAGAAGATACCTGCCCATGGTCCCGTGCAGTGGGACTAAACTCGGAAGTATGTAGTTGAGAAGGAAACACCTCAGCTACATATAAACATACATATCCAATAGTAGAGCTAGATATTAAAATTATGCTTGTACGTATGCCATATACAAACTCCTATGCAGATATGTAGATGTAAATGGTAGATGTACAAGTAACAACTACATGTATATTTTTATCACCTGAATTTGTTAAGGCTAAACAAAGGTTCTCAAAGGGGGCGCTACCACCCCATTAGGTGTTGAGACGGTCCAGATGGGCGCTGGTGCCTAAGTAGAGAAAAAGGAGGCGTTGGGAGGAAGGGAGAGGCTGTTAGTTTCATTCCGTTCATGCAAGTATGAAAACTAATCTGGTTTTCTTTTTTCCACTTAATAGAGCCAGTATTCATCAACTTTTTGTAACTTTAGAGACACCAGTTGCTATTAAAGCAATATTTTGGTGTCGCTTATATAGAATTATCAAAATTTGTTTGTGGCGTTTGTAACCACATATCTACTCATATCATGTGTACGGAGTAGATGAAACAGGGACAACTGATGAAGGGAAAGTTCTTTATGTTGCATGTCTCGGTTGTCTGTTTTTTTTTTTTCGTTGTTCGAAAAAATGTTCGTTTTCTATGTTTTTGCTTTTATGTTTTCGTTTCTCATTATGTCTACGTTTTTTTTGATGTCCTGTACCCATATAAAAAGAGTAAAAAGAGTAATATATTCATGTATATATACATATATATGTAGGTATGTACATATATGCATGTATATATGCATATATTTATATATTATTTATATTATTATATGATCGAACACCACGCATCCTTTTCCAAGTAAGTTTTACACACACACACACACACACACACACACACACACACATACACACACACACAAACATATATATATATATATATATATATATCTTAAATATATACTTTTATAAAACAAATTTTACAAAATATATAGTATCTGTTAACAGTCTTAGCCAAAAACTCACAGTTGAGTTTTTGTATATATATATGTATACATGTCTCTTAAAGGATAGAGCTCAAAATCAATGCATTGAAGATACTTTATTGCAGCAACAATTATAATAACATTTCAATAGGGTATCCCGGAAAAATAAACCACATCATCAGATGTCTCGTAAAATATTGTAACAAATTACAACATATTACAAATTTCTGGATACTCCATCTCATCAGGGTCGCATTATTTCCATCACCAATACTATTATTAGCAAAACACACACATCATCCAAGAGGGTGAAAGAATAATCGACGGCACGCAACCTACCATCGTTATTTTCTTACAGAATGTAAACAAACCAGTCAACCGAAATCCAGCGACGTACACCGCCCGGTTTACAGCGTAAAAATCCCTTGCCAAAAATTTGCCCCTGTACATCAAGATTTCCTATCGGATCTTCCTATAACGATAGTGTATTAATTAATTCATTAATTATACCCGCCCACGCCCACGCACCGCACACCACCACCTACATGCCCACACGTACCCCCACACACACATATACCTATACTTAGATGTACACACCAATATATATTTATATGTATTTTTTATGTATAACCATACACTCAAACACATATACACACAAACACATATATACACTCACATATGCATGCATATACATATACACACATACAGATACACATGCACCCACATACACGCGCACAGATACACACACACACACACATTTACATATATACGCATACATACTCACATACACACATGCGTACATATGTACATACATACATATAGCTATACCTCCATATATACATCGATACATATGCACATACACACACACAAGCTTATATATGTTTACATGTACACACATACACATACGTCTCCATACACACATAGATACATATATACACACATACACTCTCACGTGTCTCCACATGTATACCTACACCCATATACATATACACTCATATATTTGCGCCACAGACCTAATTCCAGTAAGATATATAGAGATGAATATACCTCTTCCTTAATTTCGAACTTGTGCCTATACACATTCCGGTAATTCCTATTTATAAAATGCATACGTATGTCTATACATATGTAGACATCTGTAAGCTTTAAACGTTATTTTATTAACTAGGTGACCCTTGGAAAAAAGTATGGAAAATAATTCCAAGTTACATAACGAACAAGTACTTTTACCCTTGTCGTACGGTAACTGTGGTCCAATTCTAAGCAAGTAATAGATTGGTTCAATTCTGTTAGTGATAAAGATAATGTCAAATTTATACAATTTGACATAGCTAATTTCTATCCCTCAATTAATCCTTCTGTTCTTAATAAAGCATTGTGGTTTATGCACAATAAAGCTGGGCTTTCTAGAGAAGAGATTAATGTAGTTTTAGCTGCCAGGAAATCTTTTATGAGGTTTAATAACAAAATTTGGATTAGAAAGGGTACACCTGATGCGTTTGATGTACCTATGGGTAGCTCTGATTCGGCCCAGGTTGCCGATGTGGTTTGTTTCTTTATACTTGATGAGTTAGCTGATCAATTCCCAGATATCAGAGGGGGTCTGTATAGAGATGATTGTCTGCTATTTCTCAGAAATAGTTCAAAACAGCAAGTACAAAGGATAAAAAATAGATTAGTTAGATTTTTTCACAGAATGGGAATGGATATTATTTTTGAGGACAATATATCTCTAGCTAATTTCTTAGACGTTACGCTTGATCTGCATAATAAATCATATAGGCCATATCATAAACCTTTAACTAACCTGAGGTATATCAATAGATCTAGTAATCATCCAAAAGCAATAACAGATAACTTGGTCCATAGTATATCTTTAAGATTGTCCAACCTGTCTGCAAATAATCTGGTTTTTGAAGATGAGGCAAAGTTTTATAACTCCGCTTTGCTGGAAGCAGGAGATAATGATAAGGTATACTATATTAAACCAGATTCTGCTTCCTCTATTGAAGATGTTAATAATAATAATATTAATAAAATTGATAATGTGAATAATAGCAATAAGGGTAGTTATAAAACTAACAATAATAATAATAATAATAAGAAGAAGAATAATGTTAACCCATTCAGTAAGCTAAAGCATAGGCCAAGATCCAACGATAGTGTACCAGGGGCTGAAAGGAGTAGGCTTAAGTTTTTTAGGGATAATAATGTAGGTTGTCATTCTAGGAAACAGGATAGTCTATGGTTCATCGTCCCTTATGGGAGGCAAGTAAAATCAAATTTAGTTAGTTTATTCAGGAATGTAGTTAGGAAACATTTTCCAATTAACTCGCTCTACTATAAGGTTATTAACGAGCATAAGGTAAGGTTCGGATTTTCAAACACCAAGAATTTGACCCAAATTATCGCCGCTCATAACTTCAAACTTTTATCCTCAAACTCTAGTCATAGTTCTGTTGACATTAACACAGAGGGTAATAATAATAATAATACAGGCAATGGTCGAGATGTTAGTCAAGACCAAAAGGATATGGATAATACCACTAACTTTGGTAATAGACTAATAGAAATATCTGAAGATAACCCTAATAGAATAAGATTCCTTAGTGCAAATGCTAAAACTAAAAACATTGTCTATAGGTGTAATGTTATAACGGATAAGAAGATTTGGAGTTATATCGGGGCTTCGTCACTTGAGGTCTCGAAACGAATTTCTAATCATTACTCTTCCTTTAGGGATAGGAGTAAGCAATATAGTACGGCGCTTAGTAATTTAGTTTGGAAATTGAAAGATGAGAAAAAGGATTACTCCCTTGAATGGTTGTTAGTAGGCAAATCGATGCCGTACGACAAGGGTAAAAGTATTTGTTCGTTATGTAACTTGGAATTATTTTCCATACTTTTTTCCAAGGGTCACCTAGTTAATAAAATAACGTTTAAAGCTTACAGATGTCTACATATGTATAGACATACGTATGCATTTTATAAATAGGAATTACCGGAATGTGTATAGGCACAAGTTCGAAATTAAGGAAGAGGTATATTCATCTCTATATATCTTACTGGAATTAGGTCTGTGGCGCAAATATATGAGTGTATATGTATATGGGTGTAGGTATACATGTGGAGACACGTGAGAGTGTATGTGTGTATATATGTATCTATGTGTGTATGGAGACGTATGTGTATGTGTGTACATGTAAACATATATAAGCTTGTGTGTGTGTATGTGCATATGTATCGATGTATATATGGAGGTATAGCTATATGTATGTATGTACATATGTACGCATGTGTGTATGTGAGTATGTATGCGTATATATGTAAATGTGTGTGTGTGTGTGTATCTGTGCGCGTGTATGTGGGTGCATGTGTATCTGTATGTGTGTATATGTATATGCATGCATATGTGAGTGTATATATGTGTTTGTGTGTATATGTGTTTGAGTGTATGGTTATACATAAAAAATACATATAAATATATATTGGTGTGTACATCTAAGTATAGGTATATGTGTGTGTGGGGGTACGTGTGGGCATGTAGGTGGTGGTGTGCGGTGCGTGGGCGTGGGCGGGTATAATTAATGAATTAATTAATACACTATCGTTATAGGAAGATCCGATAGGAAATCTTGATGTACAGGGGGGAATTTTTGGCAAGGGATTTTTACGCTGTAAACCGGGCGGTGTACGTCGCTGGATTTCGGTTGACTGGTTTGTTTACATTCTGTAAGAAAATAACGATGGTAGGTTGCGTGCCGTCGATTATTCTTTCACCCTCTTGGATGATGTGTGTGTTTTGCTAATAATAGTATTGGTGATGGAAATAATGCGACCCTGATGAGATGGAGTATCCAGAAATTTGTAATATGTTGTAATTTGTTACAATATTTTACGAGACATCTGATGATGTGGTTTATTTTTCCGGGATACCCTATTGAAATGTGCATAGGTTCGGCTTATTGTGGTTGTTTCTGTTATTATAATTGTTGCTGCAATAAAGTATCTTCAATGCATTGATTTTGAGCTCTATCCTTTAAGAGACATGTATACATATATATATATATATATATATATATATATATATACACATACATTATATATATATATATATATATATATATATATATATATATATATATATATATATATATATATATATATATATATATATATATATGCAAAGTATATATGAGGCACTTTCAAGTATCAAATTAGTCCACAAGCATCTGGAAAAAACTCAAAACATGCTTTATAATAGTTCCACCTAGTAAAGTTCGGATGTGTTTTGTTTGAGCACAGATTTCTAATTCATTTAATTTTGTTCCAATTCTTCTCAAATTTGGTGTACCGATACAGTTTTGTACGCTAATTATTGACATGAAGTTCTCTTTTGTCATAAATCAATAAATAAAGGAGTTTTCTTCTTAACTTTTAAGGTTTGCAAATTTTGCAAATTTACCAATCAACAAGCTGAAAAACGTAACTACTAGTTACCATAGTAACAAACAGCAACAGTTTTCGCCTCCTGTGTTTTGGGTATGGGACCTTGTGATAGTGGTGATGGTTGTATGAGTCTTATCAAATACATAGAACATAACACACACAAACATCATAAACATGCACATATACTCATTCTCATACATAGCAGGTACGCACACACTTATACACAAATACACACATCATATACATACATCACACGCACACATAGTGACACTTAGATACATACACGGACACACGTTAACATACATACGCAGCTACACATACATACCATGCACACATAATGACACGTAGATATATACATGGAGATACTCTGAAATACATACGAAGGTACACATATATTATACATGTATTTTCGTTGCCTATGTTTTTTTTATATTTGATATTTTCCTAATGTATAAATTTTATTTGTTCGTAATGTTTTCCTTTAATTTTGAAATTGTTTACATGCCTCGTTAAAATTCGTTTAATCTTTATCGGTTCATACTATTCCCCTATTCCCCCTCCTTCGATTTTTGTTCTCAGTAGAAATTGCTATTTTGCTAGATCCTATTTTCTGATTCGCTAAAAATGATTAAATTCTAAACCTCTGTAACATTCTCCTAAAATTTTTCTGGAAAAAGTAATTAAAGTAAGCTGTTTTCAGCATGGAAAATTACATCAGTATACCAAATGTGAAAACTATTACTTAATTTGAAAAATTTTTTTAATCTGTTTTCCAAACGGAATAGATCCAAATCAGGAAGAAGATAATTCTTTACATGCGCCAAGCCAATTTGATATGTAAAATTGAGGATTTTCTGTGTATTATGTTTTCATATCAAAACTATGGCTTCATAGACCTCATCTAAAAATAAGTGTAGGCAATATAGTGTTGACTACCTCAATTATGGATTTATTGCAGCTCCACACAACCAACAGCAACCGCTCTGTCTACTCTGTGAAAATACTTTTACAAATGAAGCGATGAAACCATGAAATCTTCAAGAACACTTGAATAAAATGCATCCTGATAGAGCAGAAAAAAATTTGAATTATTTTCAATCCCTTAAAAATAATTTTCACCTGAGAAAAACAAAAGGAAGTTTTTTCCCCAGTTCATCCAGTCAGTCTAGTGGTGGTTTGCACGCTTCTTATATCATATCACTTCTCATTGCGAAGTCCGGGAAACCTCACACAATAAGGGGACAGTTAAGCTTGCCAGCTATAAAAAAAGTCTTGAAGATGGTGATACGCAAAGCACAAGAACCAATTATCAAAGGTATTCCTTTGAGTAATAACTCTGTCCAGAGGAGGGTTGATGAAATGGCAGAATACGTCGATGACTAAAACTCTGCACAATTCTAAAGAAAGCAGAATTTAGCTTGCAGTTGCACGAGTCTACTTTGCCAGGTAATGATTCCCTCCTTCTCGCATATGTTCCTTTTGTGAAAGAGGAAAGTTTATGCCAAGAACTACTCTTTGCCAGACTATTGGAAACCAATACCGAGGGTGAATCCATTTTCAAAGTGGTCAAGAGCTTTGTTGACAAAAAGAACATCCCACTAAATAACATTGTAGCCTGTGCAACTGATGGTGTACCATCGATGACTGGCTGTCATCGCGGCTTCATCAGTTACCTCAAACTCAGTCTACCTGATGTCTTCAGGATGCATTGCATAATTCACCGACATCTTGTTGCACGAAACCCTAGTGGTCGTCTTGACGATTCCCTAAATACTTTGATCACTGCTGTGAATAAAATCAAATCTCGCCTGTTTCAACAGGTTTGCCTTGAAAACGACGAAGACATTCAAGACTTGCTGCTTTACACAGAGGTGAGGTGATACCGCCATCCCAGAGCTTAGTGTGGGGCTTAAAAGTATAAAGATAGATATTGCATACTTGTCTGACTTATTCACTATATTAAACGAAGTGAATGAGCAGCTGCAACGAGATAGTGTTAATCTCATCCAAGTTAAGTCAACCATTTCAGGATTTCAAGGGAAACTTGTTATGTATAAGCGCAATATTGGACGCAGGGAGTTTTTACTGTTTCTTTGCTTGTCTAGTTTTGAAAAGGACGGAAAACTTGCAGACGAGGGTCTGCTTGGCTTTTGCTCCCATCTCACCGAACTGCACAAAGATATGGAGCGTCGATTTCAGGATCTGTTTGCTCTTCGAGTTTCTGATTGGATTGTTAACCCCTTCATTGACATCGGTGAAGAAGAGAGTGTAGAGTTAGAAGAAGAGCTGATAACTCTTCAAAATGATATTGAATTTTTTGAAGCTTAAATTCTGCAAGTGCTATCAAGAATGTTGGCTTCAAACGACTAACCGTGACCACTATACGGAGTTTTGGAAGAAAGTCAAATTGTTTTTCATTGCCTTTCCAACATCTTATTTGGTTGAGAGTGGATCCAGTGCAATCACTCGCCTTCTTACGAAGCAGCGGTGCAAGCTCCGAATTACGGAACGTGGTGATCTCAGGTTTATTCTTAGCACAATTCAACCTGAGGTTGAGAGGCTACTTTCATTTCACTAAGCTCATCCTTCTCATTGAACCCCTCCCTAAAAACCTACTTGGATGGGCTATTTTAGTGGGATAGTATTATGGCTTTAGTCTTTCATTTCTTTTCTGCTAGCAATATACACTTTTTTAATGCACGAACTTTGTGACATTTATATGAACAAACTCTTGTTATTGGTGCGAAATTCCTGTAGGACTTATAACATTGTCTTTTTTATACATTCCTTTGTTGCATGCATCTCTTTCCTTTTGTGGGAGACTCTTCTAGCATTAACACTGCTGCACTACAAGTAATCAAGACCTGCACTTGTAACCACTTATTGACCACTGTATTTTGTGATTTCTATTTCATGTACAGTTGTTCATAGTTTTTTAGAGGTCATAAATTACACGCTAACAGTACGGAAACTACCTTTCCGGTATGCTACTGACACTTGCTCTCAATATGCTTTGCATGTCTTGTTCTTTACATTTTTGTTTGTATTACAACATTACTTTCCGCTTTTCCTAACGCCTTATCAGCTTGCCTCGGAATAATATGGTGATGTATCAAAGCGAGTTAATTATCTTCCTTCACATATTGTTTGCATTTACAAAGTGGAAAGCTCCGTTTACCGAAACACTATCGCTGTGCATGTGTGCAGGACTTTGCTGAACGTTGCCGCTAAAGGTTCTTTTGTGAAACAGAGAGGCGACAAGATCTGTTTCTGCTGTACCACGAAGAGAGAAGAATTGCGACTGAAATGTAAGTAATGTTAAACCATCAGAATATCTCGGAAACCTTTGTTTAACAGCCAAATGCTTTTGAACACATTTCTCTCTCACATTCCCCAAGAAAAAGATTATTTCTTCTCTATGAAAATTCAATTAATTCATAGTTTTATATCATGATATTTCAACACATATCACGATATATTCTCTACTTACACCAAATTGCCTTTTTTTTGACACAGCCACATCTGCTATACTTCCACTATAACCGACAGTGGCAATAGGATTCTCGACACCACCACTATATCCAGCAACGCCACCACCAACAGGCCCAGCTCCAACAACAACAAAAATATCGGCCACAGCAGCAGCAACAACAACAACAGCAACAATGGCAGCAAAGCAACAACAGGTGCAGTATCGACAACACTCGCAGTGGCGGTAACATTACTGACGCCATCTCCACCTCCAGCGATGCCAGCACAAGTAGCCCCTGCTTCAACGACAACAATATCAGCGACAGCAGCAACAAGAACAGCACCGGCAACACGGGCCCACGGAAATATAATGGATTTACTGGGAATTCCCTCAAGCAACGTCTCTCCAACCATAAGTCCTTCAGAGTTCTGGAAAAGAGATACGTAACGTCGCTGGCCAGTCACGTCTGAGAACTAAGTGACGACAGGGTTCCATACTCAATCTCTTGGAAAATCCTCGAGATCCTAGGCTCCTACATCAATGGGACGAAGCGTTGCAAGTTATGCATAGCTGAACGCGCGAGAATCCTAAAAGACTCGCTCGAACCAGGGAGCATCCTTAACTCCAGAACGGAGATTTTCGGGCCATATTTACATTTTAGGAAATTCCTGCTATCCTTTTGGAGACCGCAAGATGGCGACACAGTCAGAAGTCGATAGCCATTGGAAAAGAGAGATAATCCCCTAAACTGGCCTTCCCCATTTTTCACACATACACACACACACACACACACATATATATATATATATATATATATATATATATATATATATATATATATATACATATAGATATATATATATATGTATATATGTATCTCTCTCCCTCTCTCTCTCTCTCTCTCTCTCTCTCTCTCTCTATATATATATATATATATATATATATATATATGTATATATATATATATATATATATATATATATATATATATATATATATATATATATATATATATATATATATATATATATGTATGTATGTATATATATATGTGTATATATATGCATATATATATATATATATATATATATATATATATATATATATATATACACAAACACACAAACACACACACACATTTATTTACATTTATACGTGCTTGTGTTAGTGCGCATATAAACATATACAAATATATTTCAGAGCATATGCCTTCAATTTAAATATCCCATGAGCAAATATTTAATGAATGCAATGCATATATAAATTAGTCATTCTCTACCTAAAAGAAAAAAGAAGATGAAAGACAGTATAGATGTTTTGGGAAGCTTGTGTTTAGTATTAGATTAACAACATGGTGTATATACATGAAATATTACTGTATCAGTGGATTATCAGGAGCGTGATATCTCTAGGGGCTCATTTACAGAATAGTTAATGAGCGTGCATAAAGTAGATTATAATAACATCAATATATAAAACAGACAAGGTTTCTTTGTAGAGTAGATATGAAATCAAAAGCATGTACGATGCATTAGAGTATTCTCAGGGAGTGGATTGGTAATTCGAAAGAAAGTACAGTTGCTTTCAACATCTGAGTATATAGCTTAATGCTTTAAGATCCCATTTAGATGTAAGATTACGTAGAATTTATGTCTGACGTTGTTTATAAATGTAATATGGAGTGATACTGGCGTCGTACAGTTGGAGTCGATTTGGCATTCAGTAAAAGTATGTTATAACCCCAACGCTGGTTTTCTAATATCCTAAGGAAGACAATAACAGTTGGAGCACTCGTTTCTATTTTCCAGAAGTTAATAGATCTGATCATACGGAAATCGATATATCAGAAACAACAAAACCTCGAATAAAACTAACTTTGTGTTTGTTATGTTTAGAATAACAGATTTTTTTCGCTTCTTCATCTGGAAAATGTTGGCTTCGTTTAGTTAGGTAGACAAGTTTAATGTTTGTAGAAAATAATATTTTTAGAGTATTAAAAAGACACTTCAAGGGTTGCTATAGCATAACACGCAACAGGGAAATTCATGTTTTACACGACCATTGATATGATGCTATTTATTTTGTGTAGACAATAATGGTGTCTTTATGTGTCTAATGTTTTATCGTCGATCTTTTATATATCATTATGATTTTAATATAAACACATCGTGCATTTGTTGTTAAAATATTGATCAAGTTTAGTGGATCCCAAGAGGTTTTGTTGCACCTTGTTCTTTATTAACTACAGAAGGATGTAAAACAATAATGATACAACAAAATACTTGAGGTATTCAGTCTACAATTTTGCTAACACATCACACACTGTTGTATTTTATATCTTCCTTCATCATCAACGAATTATCTTGAATAAAAAGTAATCTTTCAGAAGTAAACCAGTCTCTTTCAGTCTCTGCTTGAAGTACTTATATTTTACTAATGATATACATTATATAATGATATAATGGGTGTCATAAATCCCTGTTTCTCCCTTTTCTATGATACACGGTCTAAGTGTTTCATCAAAAAAGAAACAGAAAAAAGTGTTGCCGTTGCTGTTGTTGTTACTGCTGAAGAAGTTAAGGATAATGTTCAGCCCCAGGTTGAGTTTAAGAAAACAGATGTCAGATCAAATGTATTCCAGCGACGATTACCCAATCTTTTTCGGACAGTTCACCTAAAAATGGGAGCTGCTACCGTTGATGATGTCGACGATGATGACGTTGTTGTTGGTGGTGTTGTTGGTGGTGGTGGTGTTGGTGGTGGTGTTGTTGGTGGTGGTGTTGGTGGTGGTGTTGTTGGTGGTGGTGTTGTTGGTGGTGGTGTTGTTGGTGGTGGTGTTGTTGGTGGTGGTGTTGTTGGTGTTGTTGTTGGTGGTGGTGTTGGTGGTGGTGGTGGTGTTGGTGGTGGTGTTGTTGGTGGTGGTGTTGTTGGAGGTGGTGTTGTTGTTGGTGGTGTTGTTGGTGGTGGTGTTGTTGGTGGTGGTGTTGTTGGTGGTGGTGTTGTTGGTGGTGGTGGTGTTGGTGGTGGTGTTGTTGGTGGTGGTGTTGTTGGTGGTGGTGTTGTTGGTGGTGGTGTTGTTGGTGGTGGTGTTGTTGGTGGTGGTGTTGTTGGTGGTGGTGTTGTTGGTGTTGTTGTTGTTGGTGGTGTTGTTGTTGTTGTTGGTGGTGTTGTTGTTGGTGTTGTTGTTGGTGGTGGTGTTGTTGTTGTTGGTGGTGGTGTTGGTGGTGGTGTTGGTGGTGGTGGTGGTGTTGGTGGTGGTGTTGTTGGTGGTGGTGTTGTTGGAGGTGGTGTTGTTGTTGGTGGTGTTGTTGGTGGTGGTGTTGTTGGTGGTGGTGTTGTTGGTGGTGGTGTTGTTGGTGGTGGTGGTGTTGGTGGTGGTGTTGTTGGTGGTGGTGTTGTTGGTGGTGGTGTTGTTGGTGGTGGTGTTGTTGGTGGTGGTGTTGTTGGTGTTGTTGTTGGTGGTGGTGTTGTTGTTGTTGGAGGTGGTGTTGTTGTTGGTGTTGTTGTTGGTGGTGGTGTTGTTGTTGGTGGTGGTGTTGGTGGTGGTGTTGTTGGTGGTGGTGTTGTTGGAGGTGGTGGTGTTGGTGGTGGTGTTGTTGGTGGTGGTGTTGTTGGAGGTGGTGGTGTAGGTGGTGGTGTTGTTGTTGTTGGTGTTGTTGTTGTTGGTGGTGTTGTTGTTGTTGGTGGTGTTGTTGGTGGTGGTGTTGTTGGTGGTGGTGTTGTTGTTGGTGGTGGTGTTGGTGGTGGTGTTGTTGGTGGTGGTGTTGTTGGTGGTGGTGTTGTTGGTGGTGGTGTTGGTGGTGGTGTTGTTGGTGGTGGTGTTGTTGTTGGTGGTGGTGTTGGTGGTGGTGTTGTTGGAGGTGGTGTTGTTGGTGGTGGTGTTGTTGGTGGTGGTGTTGTTGGTGGTGGTGTTGTTGTTGGTGGTGGTGTTGGTGGTGGTGATTTTGGAGGTGGTGTTGTTGGTGGTGGTGTTGGTGGTGGTGTTGTTGTTGGTGGTGTTGTTGGTGGTGGTGTTGTTGGTGGTGTTGTTGGAGGTGGTGTTGTTGGTGGTGGTGTTGTTGGTGGTGGTGTTGTTGGTGGTGGTGTTGTTGGAGGTGGTGTTGTTGTTGGTGGTGTTGTTGGAGGTGGTGTTGTTGGTGGTGTTGTTGGAGGTGGTGTTGTTGGTGGTGGTGTTGTTGGTGGTGTTGTTGGTGGTGGTGTTGTTGGTGGTGGTGTTGGTGGTGGTGTTGTTGGAGGTGGTGTTGTTGGTGGTGGTGTTGGTGGTGGTGTTGTTGTTGGTGGTGGTGTTGGTGGTGGTGTTGTTGGAGGTGGTGTTGTTGGTGGTGGTGTCGGTGGTGGTGTTGTTGTTGGTGGTGTTGTTGGTGGTGGTGTTGTTGGTGGTGGTGTTGTTGGTGGTGGTGTTGTTGGTGGTGGTGGTGTTGGTGGTGGTGTTGTTGGAGGTGGTGTTGTTGTTGGTGGTGGTGTTGGTGGTGGTGTTGTTGGAGGTGGTGTTGTTGGTGGTGGTGTTGTTGGTGGTGGTGTTGTTGGTGGTGGTGTTGTTGTTGGTGGTGGTGTTGGTGGTGGTGTTGTTGGAGGTGGTGTTGTTGGTGGTGGTGTTGGTGGTGGTGTTGTTGTTGGTGGTGTTGTTGGTGGTGGTGTTGTTGGTGGTGTTGTTGGAGGTGGAGTTGTTGTTGGTGGTGTTGTTGGTGGTGTTGTTGGTGGTGGTGTTGTTGGTGGTGGTGATGTTGGAGGTGGTGTTGTTGGAGGTGGTGTTGTTGGTGGTGTTGTTGGAGGTGGTGTTGTTGGTGGTGGTGTTGTTGGTGGTGTTGTTGGAGGTGGTGTTGTTGGTGGTGGTGTTGTTGGAGGTGGTGTTGTTGGTGGTGGTGTTGTTGGTGGTGTTGTTGGAGGTGGTGTTGTTGGTGGTGGTGTTGTTGGTGGTGTTGTTGGAGGTGGTGTTGTTGGTGGTGCTGTTGGTGGTGGTGTTGTTGTTGGTGGTGTTGTTGGTGGTGGTGTTGTTGGTGGTGGTGTTGTTGGAGGTGGTGTTGTTGATGGTGGTGTTGTTGGAGGTGGTGTTGTTGGTGGTGTTGTTGGTGGTGTTGTTGTTGTTGGTGGTGTTGTTGGTGGTGTTGTTGGAGGTGGTGTTGTTGGTGGTGGTGTTGTTGGTGGTGTTGTTGGAGGTGGTGTTGTTGGTGGTGGTGTTGTTGGTGGTGTTGTTGGTGGTGGTGTTGTTGGTGGTGTTGTTGGAGGTGGTGTTGTTGGTGGTGCTGTTGGTGGTGGTGTTGTTGTTGGTGGTGTTGTTGGAGGTGGTGTTGTTGGTGGTGGTGTCGGTGGTGGTGTTGTTGTTGGTGGTGTTGTTGGTGGTGGTGTTGTTGGTGGTGGTGTTGTTGGTGGTGGTGTTGTTGGTGGTGGTGGTGTTGGTGGTGGTGTTGTTGGAGGTGGTGTTGTTGTTGGTGGTGGTGTTGGTGGTGGTGTTGTTGGAGGTGGTGTTGTTGGTGGTGGTGTTGTTGGTGGTGGTGTTGTTGGTGGTGGTGTTGTTGTTGGTGGTGGTGTTGGTGGTGGTGTTGTTGGAGGTGGTGTTGTTGGTGGTGGTGTTGGTGGTGGTGTTGTTGTTGGTGGTGTTGTTGGTGGTGGTGTTGTTGGTGGTGTTGTTGGAGGTGGAGTTGTTGGTGGTGGTGTTGTTGGTGGTGTTGTTGGTGGTGGTGTTGTTGGTGGTGGTGATGTTGGAGGTGGTGTTGTTGGAGGTGGTGTTGTTGGTGGTGTTGTTGGAGGTGGTGTTGTTGGTGGTGGTGTTGTTGGTGGTGTTGTTGGAGGTGGTGTTGTTGGTGGTGGTGTTGTTGGAGGTGGAGTTGTTGGTGGTGGTGTTGTTGGTGGTGTTGTTGGAGGTGGTGTTGTTGGTGGTGGTGTTGTTGGTGGTGTTGTTGGAGGTGGTGTTGTTGGTGGTGCTGTTGGTGGTGGTGTTGTTGTTGGTGGTGTTGTTGGTGGTGGTGTTGTTGGTGGTGGTGTTGTTGGAGGTGGTGTTGTTGATGGTGGTGTTGTTGGAGGTGGTGTTGTTGGTGGTGTTGTTGGTGGTGTTGTTGTTGTTGGTGGTGTTGTTGGTGGTGTTGTTGGAGGTGGTGTTGTTGGTGGTGGTGTTGTTGGTGGTGTTGTTGGAGGTGGTGTTGTTGGTGGTGGTGTTGTTGGTGGTGTTGTTGGTGGTGGTGTTGTTGGTGGTGTTGTTGGAGGTGGTGTTGTTGGTGGTGCTGTTGGTGGTGGTGTTGTTGTTGGTGGTGTTGTTGGTGGTGGTGTTGTTGTTGGTGGTGTTGTTGGAGGTGGTGTTGTTGGTGGTGTTGTTGGTGGTGTTGTTGTTGGTGGTGGTGTTGTTGGTGGTGTTGTTGAAGGTGGTGTTGTTGGTGGTGGTGTTGTTGGTGGTGTTGTTGGAGGTGGTGTTGTTGGTGGTGGTGTTGTTGGTGGTGTTGTTGGTGGTGGTGTTGTTGGTGGTGGTGTTGTTGGTGGTGGTGTTGTTGGTGGTGTTGTTGGAGGTGGTTTTGTTGGTGGTGGTGTTGTTGGAGGTGGTGTTGTTGGTGGTGGTGTTGTTGGAGGTGGTGTTGTTGGTGGTGGTGTTGGTGGTGGTGTTGTTGTTGGTGGTGTTGTTGGTGGTGGTGTTGTTGGTGGTGGTGTTGTTGGAGGTGGTGTTGTTGGTGGTGGTGTTGTTGGAGGTGGTGTTGTTGGTGGTGGTGTTGGTGGTGGTGTTGTTGTTGGTGGTGTTGTTGGAGGTGGTGTTGTTGGTGGTGGTGTTGTTGGTGGTGTTGTTGGTGGTGGTGTTGTTGGTGGTGGTGTTGTTGGTGGTGGTGTTGTTGGTGGTGTTGTTGGAGGAGGTGTTGTTGGTGGTGGTGTTGTTGGAGGTGGTGTTGGTGGTGGTGTTGTTGGAGGTGGTGTTGTTGGTGGTGTTGTTGGTGGTGGTGTTGTTGTTGGTGGTGTTGTTGTTGGTGGTGTTGTTGGAGGTGGTGTTGGTGGTGGTGTTGTTGGTGGTGTTGTTGTTGTTGGTGGTGTTGGTGGTGGTGTTGTTGGAGGTGGTGTTGTTGGTGGTGGTGTTGGTGGTGGTGTTGTTGTTGGCGGTGTTGTTGGTGGTGGTGTTGTTGGTGGTGGTGTTGTTGGTGGTGGTGTTATTGGTGGTGGTGTTGTTGGTGGTGGTGTTGTTGGTGGTGGTGTTGTTGGTGGTGGTGTTGTTGGTGGTGGTGTTGTTGGTGGTGGTGTTGTTGGTGGTGGTGTTGTTGGTGGTGGTGTTGTTGGTGGTGTTGTTGTTGTTGGTGGTGGTGTTGGTGGTGGTGTTGTTGGAGGTGGTGTTGTTGGTGGTGGTGTTGTTGGTGGTGTTGTTGGTGGTGGTGTTGGTGGTGGTGTTGTTGGAGGTGGTGTTGTTGGAGGTGGTGTTGGTGGTGGTGTTGTTGGTGGTGGTGTTGTTGTTGGTGGTGGTGTTGGTGGTGGTGTTGTTGGAGGTGGTGTTGTTGGTGGTGGTGTTGGTGGTGGTGTTGTTGGTGGTGGTGTTGTTGGTGGTGGTGTTGTTGGAGGTGGTGTTGTTGGTGGTGGTGTTGGTGGTGGTGTTGTTGTTGGTGGTGTTGTTGGTGGTGGTGTTGTTGGTGGTGGTGTTGTTGGTGGTGGTGTTGTTGGTGGTGGTGTTATTGGAGGTGGTGTTGTTGGAGGTGGTGTTGTTGGTGGTGGTGTTGTTGGAGGTGGTGTTGTTGGTGGTGGTGTTGGTGGTGGTGTTGTTGTTGGTGGTGTTGTTGGAGGTGGTGTTGTTGGAGGTGGTGTTGGTGGTGGTGTTGTTGGTGGTGGTGTTGTTGTTGGTGGTGGTGTTGGTGGTGGTGTTGTTGGAGGTGGTGTTGTTGGTGGTGGTGTTGGTGGTGGTGTTGTTGTTGGTGGTGTTGTTGGTGGTGGTGTTGTTGGTGGTGGTGTTGTTGGTGGTGGTGTTGTTGGTGGTGGTGTTGTTGGTGGTGGTGTTGTTGGTGGTGGTGGTGTTGGTGGTGGTGTTGTTGTTGGTGGTGTTGTTGTTGGTGGTGTTGTTGTTAGTGGTGGTGTTGTTGGTGGTGGTGTTGGTGGTGGTGTTGTTGGAGGTGGTGTTGTTGGTGGTGGTGTTGTTGGTGTTGTTGTTGGTGGTGGTGTTGGTGGTGGTGTTGTTGGAGGTGGTGTTGTTGGAGGTGGTGTTGGTGGTGGTGTTGTTGGTGGTGGTGTTGTTGTTGGTGGTGGTGTTGGTGGTGGTGTTGTTGGAGGTGGTGTTGGTGGTGGTGTTGTTGGTGGTGTTGTTGGTGGTGGTGGTGTTGGTGGTGGTGTTGTTGGTGGTGGTGTTGTTGGTGGTGGTGTTGTTGGTGTTGTTGTTGGTGGTGGTGTTGTTGGAGGTGGTGTTGTTGGTGTTGTTGTTGGTGTTGTTGTTGGTGGTGGTGTTGTTGGTGGTGGTGGTGTTGGTGGTGGTGTTGTTGGTGTTGTTGTTGGTGGTGGTGTTGTTGGTGGTGGTGTTGTTGTTGGTGGTGGTGTTGGTGGTGGTGTTGTTGGTGGTGTTGTTGGTGGTGGTGGTGTTGGTGGTGGTGTTGTTGGTGGTGGTGTTGTTGGTGGTGGTGTTGTTGGTGTTGTTGTTGGTGGTGGTGTTGTTGGAGGTGGTGTTGTTGGTGTTGTTGTTGGTGGTGGTGTTGTTGGTGGTGGTGGTGTTGGTGGTGGTGTTGTTGGTGTTGTTGTTGGTGGTGGTGTTGTTGGTGGTGGTGTTGTTGTTGGTGGTGGTGTTGTTGGTGGTGGTGTTGTTGGTGGTGGTGTTGTTGGTGGTGGTGGTGTTGTTGGAGGTGGTGTTGGTGGTGGTGTTGTTGGTGGTGGTGTTGTTGGTGGTGGTGGTGTTGGTGGTGGTGTTGTTGGAGGTGGTGTTGGTGGTGGTGTTGTTGGTGGTGTTGTTGTTGGTGGTGGTGTTGGTGGTGGTGTTGTTGGAGGTGGTGTTGTTGGTGGTGGTGTTGTTGGTGGTGTTGTTGTTGGTGGTGGTGTTGGTGGTGGTGTTGTTGGTGGTGGTGTTGTTGGTGGTGGTGTTGTTGGTGTTGTTGTTGGTGGTGGTGTTGTTGGAGGTGGTGTTGTTGGTGTTGTTGTTGGTGGTGGTGTTGTTGTTGGTGGTGTTGTTGGTGGTGGTGTTGTTGGTGTTGTTGTTGGTGGTGGTGTTGTTGGTGGTGGTGTTGTTGGTGTTGTTGTTGGTGATGGTGTTGTTGTTGGTGGTGGTGTTGGTGGTGGTGTTGTTGGTGGTGTTGTTGTTGGTGGTGGTGTTGGTGGTGGTGTTGTTGGAGGTGGTGTTGTTGGTGGTGGTGTTGTTGGTGGTGTTGTTGTTGGTGGTGGTGTTGGTGGTGGTGTTGTTGGTGTCGGTGGTGTTGGTGGTGGTGTTGTTGGTGGTGGTGTTGGTGGTGGTGTTGTTGTTGTTGGTGGTGTTGGTGGTGGTGTCGTTGGTGGTGGTGTTGTTGTTGGTGGTGTTGTTGTTGGTGGTGGTGTTGGTGGTGGTGTTGTTGTTGGTGGTGTTGTTGGTGGTGGTGTTGTTGGTGGTGGTGTTGGTGGTGGTGTTGTTGGTGGTGGTGTTGTTGGTGGTGGTGGTGTTGGTGGTGGTGTTGTTGGTGGTGGTGTTGTTGGTGGTGGTGGTGTTGGTGGTGGTGTCGTTGGTTGTGGTGTTGTTGGTGGTGGTGTTGTTGGTGGTGGTGTCGTTGGTGGTGGTGTTGTTGGTGGTGGTGGTGTTGGTGGTGGTGTTGTTGGTGGTGGTGTTGTTGGTGGTGGTGGTGTTGTTGGTGGTGTTGTTGGTGGTGGTGGTGTTGGTGGTGGTGTTGTTGGTGGTGGTGTTGTTGTTGGTGGTGGTGTTGGTGGTGGTGTTGTTGTTGGTGGTGGTGTTGGTGGTGGTGTTGTTGGTGGTGGTGTTGTTGGTGGTGGTGGTGTTGGTGGTGGTGTTGTTGGTGGTGGTGGTGTTGTTGGTGGTGTTGTTGGTGGTGGTGTTGTTGGTGGTGGTGGTGTTGGTGGTGGTGTCGTTTGTGGTGGTGTTGTTGTTGGTGGTGTTGGTGGTGGTGTTGTTGGTGGTGGTGTTGTTGTTGGTGGTGGTGTTGTTGGTGTTGGTGGTGTTGGTGGTGGTGTTGTTGGTGGTGGTGTTGTTGTTGGTGGTGGTGTGGTTGGTGGTGGTGTTGTTGGTGGTGGTGTTGTTGGTGGTGGTGTTGTTGGTGGTGGTGGTGTTGGTGGTGGTGTTGTTGGTGGTGGTGTTGTTGGTGGTGGTGTTGTTGGTGGTGGTGTTGTTGGTGGTGGTGTTGTTGGTGGTGGTGGTGTTGGTGGTGGTGTTGTTGTTGGTGGTGGTGTTGGTGGTGGTATTGTTGGTGGTGGTGTTGTTGGTGGTGGTGGTGTTGGTGGTGGTGTCGTTGGTGGTGGTGTTGTTGGTGGTGGTGTTGTTGGAGGTGGTGTTGTTGGAGGTGGTGTTGGTGGTGGTGTTGTTGGTGGTGGTGTTGTTGTTGGTGGTGGTGTTGGTGGTGGTGTTGTTGGAGGTGGTGTTGTTGGTGGTGGTGTTGGTGGTGGTGTTGTTGTTGGTGGTGTTGTTGGTGGTGGTGTTGTTGGTGGTGGTGTTGTTGGTGGTGGTGTTGTTGGTGGTGGTGTTGTTGGTGGTGGTGTTGTTGGTGGTGGTGGTGTTGGTGGTGGTGTTGTTGTTGGTGGTGTTGTTGTTGGTGGTGTTGTTGTTAGTGGTGTTGTTGTTGGTGGTGGTGTTGGTGGTGGTGTTGTTGGAGGTGGTGTTGTTGGTGGTGGTGTTGTTGGTGTTGTTGTTGGTGGTGGTGTTGGTGGTGGTGTTGTTGGAGGTGGTGTTGTTGGAGGTGGTGTTGGTGGTGGTGTTGTTGGTGGTGGTGTTGTTGTTGGTGGTGGTGTTGGTGGTGGTGTTGTTGGAGGTGGTGTTGGTGGTGGTGTTGTTGGTGGTGTTGTTGGTGGTGGTGGTGTTGGTGGTGGTGTTGTTGGTGGTGGTGTTGTTGGTGGTGGTGTTGTTGGTGTTGTTGTTGGTGGTGGTGTTGTTGGAGGTGGTGTTGTTGGTGTTGTTGTTGGTGTTGTTGTTGGTGGTGGTGTTGTTGGTGGTGGTGGTGTTGGTGGTGGTGTTGTTGGTGTTGTTGTTGGTGGTGGTGTTGTTGGTGGTGGTGTTGTTGTTGGTGGTGGTGTTGGTGGTGGTGTTGTTGGTGGTGTTGTTGGTGGTGGTGGTGTTGGTGGTGGTGTTGTTGGTGGTGGTGTTGTTGGTGGTGGTGTTGTTGGTGTTGTTGTTGGTGGTGGTGTTGTTGGAGGTGGTGTTGTTGGTGTTGTTGTTGGTGGTGGTGTTGTTGGTGGTGGTGGTGTTGGTGGTGGTGTTGTTGGTGTTGTTGTTGGTGGTGGTGTTGTTGGTGGTGGTGTTGTTGTTGGTGGTGGTGTTGTTGGTGGTGGTGTTGTTGGTGGTGGTGTTGTTGGTGGTGGTGGTGTTGTTGGAGGTGGTGTTGGTGGTGGTGTTGTTGGTGGTGGTGTTGTTGGTGGTGGTGGTGTTGGTGGTGGTGTTGTTGGAGGTGGTGTTGGCGGTGGTGTTGTTGGTGGTGTTGTTGTTGGTGGTGGTGTTGGTGGTGGTGTTGTTGGAGGTGGTGTTGTTGGTGGTGGTGTTGTTGGTGGTGTTGTTGTTGGTGGTGGTGTTGGTGGTGGTGTTGTTGGTGGTGGTGTTGTTGGTGGTGGTGTTGTTGGTGTTGTTGTTGGTGGTGGTGTTGTTGGAGGTGGTGTTGTTGGTGTTGTTGTTGGTGGTGGTGTTGTTGTTGGTGGTGTTGTTGGTGGTGGTGTTGTTGGTGTTGTTGTTGGTGGTGGTGTTGTTGGTGGTGGTGTTGTTGGTGTTGTTGTTGGTGATGGTGTTGTTGTTGGTGGTGGTGTTGGTGGTGGTGTTGTTGGTGGTGTTGTTGTTGGTGGTGGTGTTGGTGGTGGTGTTGTTGGAGGTGGTGTTGTTGGTGGTGGTGTTGTTGGTGGTGTTGTTGTTGGTGGTGGTGTTGGTGGTGGTGTTGTTGGTGGTGGTGGTGTTGGTGGTGGTGTTGTTGGTGGTGGTGTTGGTGGTGGTGTTGTTGTTGTTGGTGGTGTTGGTGGTGGTGTCGTTGGTGGTGGTGTTGTTGTTGGTGGTGTTGTTGTTGGTGGTGGTGATGTTGGAGGTGGTGTTGTTGGTGGTGGTGTTGTTGGTGGTGGTGTTGTTGGTGGTGGTGTTGGTGGTGGTGTTGTTGGTGGTGGTGTTGTTGGTGGTGGTGGTGTTGTTGGTGGTGTTGTTGGTGGTGGTGGTGTTGGTGGTGGTGTTGTTGGTGGTGGTGTTGTTGTTGGTGGTGGTGTTGGTGGTGGTGGTGTTGTTGGTGGTGGTGTTGGTGGTGGTGTTGTTGGTGGTGGTGTTGTTGGTGGTGGTGGTGTTGTTGGTGGTGTTGTTGGTGGTGGTGGTGTTGGTGGTGGTGTTGTTGTTGGTGGTGTTGGTGGTGGTGTCGTTGGTGGTGGTGTTGTTGTTGGTGGTGTTGTTGTTGGTGGTGGTGATGTTGGAGGTGGTGTTGTTGGTGGTGGTGTTGTTGGTGGTGGTCTTGTTGGTGGTGGTGTTGGTGGTGGTGTTGTTGGTGGTGGTGTTGTTGGTGGTGGTGGTGTTGTTGGTGGTGTTGTTGGTGGTGGTGGTGTTGGTGGTGGTGTTGTTGGTGGTGGTGTTGTTGTTGGTGGTGTTGGTGGTGGTGTTGTTTGTGGTGGTGTTGTTGTTGGTGGTGTTGGTGGTGGTGTTTTTGGTGGTGGTTTCGTTGGTGGTGGTGTTGTTGGTGGTGGTGTTGTTGTTGGTGGTGGTGTTTTTGGTGGTGGTGTTGGTGGTGGTGTTGTTGGTGGTGTTGTTGGTGGTGGTGTTGTTTGTGGTGGTGTTGTTGGTGGTGGTGTTGTTGTTGGTGGTGTTGGTGGTGGTGTTTTTGGTGGTGGTGTTGTTGTTGGTGGTGTTGTTGGTGGTGGTGTTGTTTTTGGTGGTGGTAGTGGTGTTGGTGGTGGTGTTTTTGGTGTTGGTGTTGGTGGTGGTGTTGTTGGTGGTGTTGTTGGTGGTGGTGTTGTTTGTGGTGGTGTTGTTTGTGGTGGTGTTGTTGGTGGTGGTGTTGTTGGTGGTGTTGTTGGAGGTGGTGTTATTGGTGGTGGTGTTGTTGGTGGTGTTGTTGGAGGTGGTGTTGTTGGTGGTGCTGTTGGTGGTGGTGTTGTTGTTGGTGGTGTTGTTGGTGGTGGTGTTGTTGGTGGTGGTGTTGTTGGAGGTGGTGTTGTTGATGGTGGTGTTGTTGGAGGTGGTGTTGTTGGTGGTGTTGTTGGTGGTGTTGTTGTTGTTGGTGGTGTTGTTGGTTGTGTTGTTGGAGGTGGTGTTGTTGGTGGTGGTGTTGTTGGTGGTGTTGTTGGAGGTGGTGTTGTTGGTGGTGGTGTTGTTGGTGGTGTTGTTGGTGGTGGTGTTGTTGGTGGTGTTGTTGGAGGTGGTGTTGTTGGTGGTGCTGTTGGTGGTGGTGTTGTTGTTGGTGGTGTTGTTGGTGGTGGTGTTGTTGGTGGTGGTGTTGTTGGAGGTGGTGTTGTTGGTGGTGTTGTTGGTGGTGTTGTTGTTGGTGGTGGTGTTGTTGGTGGTGTTGTTGAAGGTGGTGTTGTTGGTGGTGGTGTTGTTGGTGGTGTTGTTGGAGGTGGTGTTGTTGGTGGTGGTGTTGTTGGTGGTGTTGTTGGTGGTGGTGGTGTTGTTGGTGTTGGTGGTGTTGGTGGTGGTGTTGTTGGTGGTGGTGTTGTTGGTGGTGGTGGTGTGGTTGGTGGTGGTGTTGTTGGTGGTGGTGTTGTTGGTGGTGGTGTTGTTGGTGGTGGTGGTGTTGGTGGTGGTGTTGTTGGTGGTGGTGTTGTTGTTGGTGGTGGTGTTGTTGGTGGTGGTGGTGTTGGTGGTGGTGTTGTTGGTGGAGGTGGTGTTGTTGGTGGTGTTGTTGGTGGTGTTATTGGTGGTGTTGTTGGTGGTGGTGTTGTTGTTGTTGGTGGTGTTGTTGTTGGTGGTGGTGTTGGTGGTGGTGTTGTTGGTGGTGGTGTTGTTGGTGGTGGTGTTGGTGGTGGTGTTGTTGGTGGTGGTGTTGTTTGTGGTGGTGTTGTTGTTGGTGGTGTTGTTGGTGGTGGTGTTGTTGGTGGTGGTGTTGTTGGTGGTGGTGTTGTTGGTGGTGGTGTTGTTGGTGGTGGTGTTGTTGGTGGTGGTGTTGTTGGTGGTGGTGGTGTTGGTGGTGGTGTTGTTGTTGGTGGTGGTGTTGGTGGTGGTATTGTTGGTGGTGGTGTTGTTGGTGGTGGTGGTGTTGGTGGTGGTGTCGTTGGTGGTGGTGTTGTTGGTGGTGGTGTTGGTGGTGGTGTTGTTGGTGGTGGTGTTGTTGTTGGTGGTGGTGTTGTTGGTGGTGGTGGTGTTGGTGGTGGTGTTGTTGGTGGAGGTGGTGTTGTTGGTGGTGTTGTTGGTGGTGTTGTTGGTGGTGGTGTTGTTGTTGTTGTTGGTGGTGTTGGTGGTGGTGTCGTTAGTGGTGTTGTTGTTGGTGGTGGTGTTGGTGGTGGTGTTGTTGGTGGTGGTGTTGTTGGTGGTGGTGTTGGTGGTGGTGTTGTTGGTGGTGTTGTTGTTGTGGTTGGTGGTGGTGGTGTTGTTGGTGGTGGTGTTGTTGTTGGTGGTGTTGGTGGTGGTGTTGTTTGTGGTGGTGTTGTTGTTGGTGGTGTTGGTGGTGGTGTTTTTGGTGGTGGTTTCGTTGGTGGTGGTGTTGTTGGTGGTGGTGTTGTTGTTGGTGGTGGTGTTTTTGGTGGTGGTGTTGGTGGTGGTGTTGTTGGTGGTGTTGTTGGTGGTGGTGTTGTTTGTGGTGGTGTTGTTGGTGGTGGTGTTGTTGTTGGTGGTGTTGGTGGTGGTGTTTTTGGTGGTGGTGTTGTTGTTGGTGGTGTTGTTGGTGGTGGTGTTGTTGTTGGTGGTGGTAGTGGTGTTGGTGGTGGTGTTTTTGGTGGTGGTGTTGGTGGTGGTGTTGTTGGTGGTGTTGTTGGTGGTGGTGTTGTTTGTGGTGGTGTTGTTTGTGGTGGTGTTGTTGGTGGTGGTGTTGTTGGTGGTGTTGTTGGAGGTGGTGTTATTGGTGGTGGTGTTGTTGGTGGTGTTGTTGGAGGTGGTGTTGTTGGTGGTGCTGTTGGTGGTGGTGTTGTTGTTGGTGGTGTTGTTGGTGGTGGTGTTGTTGGTGGTGGTGTTGTTGGAGGTGGTGTTGTTGATGGTGGTGTTGTTGGAGGTGGTGTTGTTGGTGGTGTTGTTGGTGGTGTTGTTGTTGTTGGTGGTGTTGTTGGTTGTGTTGTTGGAGGTGGTGTTGTTGGTGGTGGTGTTGTTGGTGGTGTTGTTGGAGGTGGTGTTGTTGGTGGTGGTGTTGTTGGTGGTGTTGTTGGTGGTGGTGTTGTTGGTGGTGTTGTTGGAGGTGGTGTTGTTGGTGGTGCTGTTGGTGGTGGTGTTGTTGTTGGTGGTGTTGTTGGTGGTGGTGTTGTTGGTGGTGGTGTTGTTGGAGGTGGTGTTGTTGGTGGTGTTGTTGGTGGTGTTGTTGTTGGTGGTGGTGTTGTTGGTGGTGTTGTTGAAGGTGGTGTTGTTGGTGGTGGTGTTGTTGGTGGTGTTGTTGGAGGTGGTGTTGTTGGTGGTGGTGTTGTTGGTGGTGTTGTTGGTGGTGGTGGTGTTGTTGGTGTTGGTGGTGTTGGTGGTGGTGTTGTTGGTGGTGGTGTTGTTGGTGGTGGTGGTGTGGTTGGTGGTGGTGTTGTTGGTGGTGGTGTTGTTGGTGGTGGTGTTGTTGGTGGTGGTGGTGTTGGTGGTGGTGTTGTTGGTGGTGGTGTTGTTGTTGGTGGTGGTGTTGTTGGTGGTGGTGGTGTTGGTGGTGGTGTTGTTGGTGGAGGTGGTGTTGTTGGTGGTGTTGTTGGTGGTGTTGTTGGTGGTGTTGTTGGTGGTGTTGTTGGTGGTGGTGTTGTTGTTGTTGGTGGTGTTGGTGGTGGTGTCGTTGGTGGTGGTGTTGTTGTTGGTGGTGTTGTTGTTGGTGGTGGTGTTGGTGGTGGTGTTGTTGGTGGTGGTGTTGTTGGTGGTGGTGTTGGTGGTGGTGTTGTTGGTGGTGGTGTTGTTTGTGGTGGTGTTGTTGTTGGTGGTGTTGTTGGTGGTGGTGTTGTTGGTGGTGGTGTTGGTGGTGGTGGTGGTGACAATGATATGTGTATCCATGATCTCCCTTGTAGCAACAAGTATATGACCAAAGACTTCCTAGCTACTTCCATCTGGATTTTTTTTTTTGAAACAGATGCTGCTATTGTTGCTGATAGGTGCTATATATCATTGATCAAATGTTCCAAATATCATACTTTCGTCTCTTTGAAACTGTATGTGTAAGACTACATTACTCGATGTCCATTTTGTTTTATATAGAGCTTGAGAGTCTAATATGAGGAAGATTTGGTTACTACTTCTAACAGGTCTATTACATAGAGATTGGATTGAACAAGCTGACCTGTCACCAACGACTCTTTCGTTATATTTAACCGAAGACGGTAAGGTGTGGTTTAAGGAAGATTTAGCATCTATTTCTCCCAGCTTTGGATACCAATCAGAGACTATCAACAAGGCCATTATGTTGTATACAGTAAAATGCGATACAAACTCCTGATGAATTTACATTAGATAATGTTAATCGATGGTCAGTCGAAATTAGTTGTTTTAATTGGGAGTTAGCACTTTTAGGAACCGCAGTCGCTCCACAACTACACATTTCCTTCTTCCTCTAATATATGAGAATGGTTTTACTGTTTTTGTCAAGAACGAAACTAAACCGTATTAGGCATGTATTTTTGAGTTCTGCACTCTTCGAACTAGAAAAAAAAATATATATAAGTTACTGTATTAGCAACTACGTTAATAACCCCATATGTAAATTCTTTAAAAAATATATTTATTTCCAGAGTTTCAAGAACCTAATATATACCTCTGTATACTGTAGGAGAAAATGTAACTGTATTAGAATGACAGCATGATACCAAGAATGTGCACATCAACAAGAATGTGCACATAACAAAGAGTAATGCATATGTTTTCCTTTAAATTTCACCCGTACAGGCAGACGTAGCAAATTTGGACTAAAGCTGGTGCAGATTTACTTAAACTGGGGCAAATATGACGTATTCAATGGCAAACTTTGACGTAATTCGAGGCAAAATTTAGAGAATGAAAAAATGGTATTTCATATTGAGTAACATAAAAAACAGTATGGCAATTATTTTTTGAACTACGAATGACAACTGTTCTTGTTATTTTTAATGGGTTTTGCTATACGAAGATTTAATTGTTGTGGTTCTATTATCTCATTACATTCCAATAATAACTAAGATAACATGATGTTCATTCATTAAACCGAACTAAAATAAATGGCAGAATAGAAAAAAAAAACAGTGTGTGTAATGTAGTTGCTGCTGATTGCCTTTGTTGTTTTAATTGTTAATTTTTGAAAAGCAATATTCCGAATCTAAATAACTGAAAAAAAATCAATAAAACTTTATTTCTAACTTGCCAGGAGAAGTTCAGTGCCCGTGATCTCTGTAAGGACCTCCAATACAGATCAGGTCGATACGGTTGAATTTCGGTTTGAACTTCTGTAGATTATAATTCCTAAGTTGCATGCAGAACAGCGGGAAACCAAATAATAACGTAGTGTTTTTATCTAATACATTGTATCAGATTTTAAGGCGAATAGCTGATCGCTTTTATATTTCATCATCGGAGAACATCCCAGCGCTATAGACTACATGTGTTCATAACATACACGATTCAACTCGTTGTGTGTCTCCTCATTCAAACCTACTCCTCCGGAATGATGAATCTGAAAAGATCATGATTATAAGAATCAGTAAACACTTATAGGAGTCAGCAAACAATCCATAGGGCACACTTAGAACAGCGAATATCCAAACAATAGCTTATGTATTCATTCTTGATACGTTCTGGCTGATTCTAAAAAGAATATCTGATTGCTGTTGTTTTTTGATATCAAAGAACACCACCCTTTAGACCAGGGGTTCTTAAACCCTTTTATTTTGTTTTGTAGCGCATCCCTTTTAAGTAGTTGTTATGCCTAGCATCCACGTGAGTGGCGAGTGAGGTATCACGACTAAACTAACTTAACATGGATGGTAATTTATAAACGGACTGTACAAGCTTTTGACAAAGGTGATAAAGAATTAAAAACAAAAGTTGTAAACTTACTTTATACATTGCATGTTAATGACTTCTCTGTATTTTAATAATCATTACTAGTTTTATCATGTACAATATAATCACAACTATAGGTAAAATTTAGTATGTTCATTATGTTACCTCATCGCTAAAGCCTAGGTTCGATATGCTCAGCGACCCTTTATGGGAGGTACCTCCCACATTGAGAACCTTTGAATTCGATGATCTGAATTCACCGGTATATGGAGACTTCGAGATACCGTACTGTATTCATCTCCTTGTATGCCTCCTCAGTGAAAATTAACGTGCACAAAACCTTTGATAATAATAAACGCTTGTTTATTATTATCTGGTGGTTACTAGAACGCATCAGAAAACAATTTCTTTGCTGATTCCTAGAAACGGATGGAAATCACAGGTATGAAACTTAGCTATGAACATCAAATGTTTTTCTGGCGTGGAGGGAAACCAAATTATTTTCAAGAAAGAGAATGTGTGTGAGAGTGAGAAAGAGAGTGAGACAGAGGGGAGAGAACTGTTGTTGTGTATCATAAGACAATAAAGATCTCACTCTACGAAGACTGTACAGCTGGAGAAGTGGGTTCTGTTTCTATAATCATTTAAATGTTAGAATTGAAGTTGTCAGAACGGTAGTTGACGGCGTCATATATATATATATATATATATATATATATAAAAGATAAACAAGAGTGAAAAAACTACAGAAGGCTTGTGTTACATGGTTAAAGTATATATTTAAATTGTATTGTTATGCCAGAAAAATGTTATATTTGGAGAAATAACCGGTTTCGTGTTGTCTTTTCAAATTACTCTACTTGTATCGTAACATGTCTTCGCTCCCGTTCTTCAATGTGCTGCTGAAACACTGGGATATGCTACTGCCAGACAGAGAGACTGGTTTGATGCAAATGATGCTGAGATTCAGCGACTATTGGCTGTAAAGCGCCATGCCCACAATGTATTGCTACAGAGAGGACTTTCTGCTGTACAGCGAAATCTAGTACTTGCCCACTATTGCAGTGTAAAATCACTACTGCTGCGATCTATCAGGAAGATGCAGAACACTTGATGAGAGGACCTTGCACGTGATGTTCAGACTGCAGCTGATGCAAATGACAGCAAGAATCTTTATTATCTTATGAAGCAAGTTTATGGGCCTAAGAACTCCACATAAGCTCCTTTGTTTTCCAAGGAGTCTTCCACTCTACTAAATCAACAGTAATCACAGGTCACTGAATCGAATACTTCTGTGAACTCCTAAACCATGAGTTAATTGTTGTTAAAACAGTAATTGATACTATGCAACAAAGACCTATCATTGGCCCCTTAAATTCCACGCCCTCAATAAATGAAGTAATGACATCAATAAGTAAATTGAATCTTGGTAGGGCACCTGGAAAGGATGGAATTTGTGCTGAGGTCATGCGATTTGATGGTGATTACATCATACAGTACCTTCAGGAACTTCTTAGTGCAGTCTGGCGGGATGGTGCAATGCCTAAAGACTTGAAGGATGCAATTATTCTTCCTCTCTATAAAGGAAAAAGAGCCAGAACGATGTGTAGTAACTACAGAAGTGCTCTACTATCTACAATATCCAAACAAGGATTTACTATGTGAAGCAATAAACACTGCTGCAAGTAACATTAAAAGGCAGACTATAGAGAAATTGACAAAATCAACTGATGAGAGAATATTTAAAATTATGGATGATAAGGAGGCAATATAAAGATGTAAAATATATACATAATTGTTTTTAAGTATAATTATATGGCGGAAGATATACGTATATATATTAATGGCCTGGTTATGTATTGTTCTGTATGTAAATCACATTACATGTAGTTTATATAGTATTTGTCAACTTGAGTAATAAAAAGAAACACCATATAAACGTTTTCTTCATTTCCGCTTTAAATGTACGCCGATTTAGACATGCACGAGACATGGGATAAATAATCTTACATATCCTGTAAAAGTTTCAAGAAAATCAGACAAGAGATTTTGATTTTATTGAGGAATGATTGACATGCATAATAAAAGGAAATACAGTATACACATATACATACATATATATATATATATATATATATATATATATATATATATATATATATATATATATATATATATATATATATATATATATATATACATATATATATATACATATATATATATATATATATACACACACATATATATGTATATATATATATATATATATATATATATATATATATATATATATATATATATATATGTATATATATATATGTATATATATATATATATATATATATATATACATATATATATATATATATATATATATACATATATTATATATATATATATATATGTATATATATATATATATATATATATATATATACATATATATATATATATATATATATGTATATATATATATATATATATATATATATAGATATATATTATATATATATATATATATATATATATATATATATATATATATATATATATATATATATGTATATATATGTGTGTATATATATATATATATGTATATATATATGTATGTATATATGATTAAGAGTCAGTTGAATTAGGTACACAATTTCAGTCTTTTAAATATGATAAGGATAAAGATGACTTGCTATATCACCATTCGTCTTTCTTGACGCCTATTATCCTCATCTGCCAGTCTAAATTATAGTAGGCATTAAGTATTTTTCCGTAAATTCATTCTTCCACAAAAATAGCAAAAGAAGCAATGTAATTATTTTAGTGTCTAGTACTGATGAAAAATTTACTAAAAAATTATGATAGTGTATCCTGTATGCTGGCAATCAATATGGTCGTCTGCGTCTGAAGAGAGGGGTTTATTTCAAATTGAAGTAGTGTTTTCATTGATCGATTAAATGCAGCCGCTTGGAACGGCCGTAATGCACTAAGGATATCCCTGTTACTTATTTGATTTGTATGTATGTATGCATGTATGTATGTATGTATATATGTATATATATATGTGTGTGTGTGTGTGTGTGTGTGTGTGCGTATATGTATATATATATATATACATATGTATGTATATATATATATATATGCATATATATGTATATATATATCTATGTGTATATATGTATGCATATTCGTATATATGTATGTATATGTATATATATATGTGTATGTATATGTATGTATATATGTATGTATATATATATGTATATATATGCATGTATATAGATATATATATGTATATATATCTATATGTATATTTATATATATGTATGTCTATATATATTTATATGTATACGTATATGTATATGTATATATATATATTTATATGTATATATATATATATATATATATATATATATATATATATATATATATATATATATATATATATATATACATATATATATATATACTGCTTTAAACCAGTCACGTCACGTGATCAATGAACATCATTTCTCATTAGAATTAATTATGGATGCATCATTCATTTTCTTTTGTAGAACTTGAGAACAGTATTTCGACTAGTACCATTTTAAATTACATCTGTCAGATTATTTCTTCTATGCGCTGCAGATGATTGCCTACCAAACCATAATACTATTGTGTAGCATACTATCACAGTAGCTAGGACTTTATTCCAGCCTTCGTAATATTACTTTAGATATATTATATCAACTCTTTTACCTAGTCATTGTAAAATAAACTTCTTTAATATTTAAATTGAGAAATATCAAAACGCTATCGGAACTGGTAATTCAATCCTGACATTTTGAATTAAATTAATTAATATTAATGATTTCTAATGTATACTTTTAATTAATAAAATATAAATAAACATTGCTTCCTCAAACGGTTTTAACTTATATTTCTAACCCAAGCCATTTAATAAAATGGAAAGAAATAAAAACGAAGTGTGACAACTAATTTGGTTGACTTTTTCCAGTTGCTAATGCATGCATCGCTCTCTTAGATTCTGTGATTATATAAGGGTGAAATCAAATAGTTTTGATTAATTAAAAGCATTGTTTACCGAATTGAAAATATTTTACAAGAAGCTTTAGGCATACTTCAAGCGTTAAAATCAACATTTCTTTAATTAAGAATGTTTGTATAACTGTAGCTAGTCAATATTTCACAACCTTTCTCTCCCTAGGGCCTTAATCATACACATGTCCACATTTTATTTTTTAAAAATAATTTCCTTCTTTTTTCCTTGGAGTTTCTCTGAGGAATCTGTGTCTGTATTTTTTTCATAACAGTTATTTTATTAAATCTGTAACACAATATTTCATGCGATTCAAATATAATGAGTTTCTCTTTGAAATATAAAATGAAAAAATTCCCTTTAGGTTAATTTCAACAGTATCAGAGGATTATAACTCTTTGCATAAAAATATTATACTTCTACATACTATGCTTGTATATAGTTCATTTTGTTAAGATTACGTCGACAGATATTCCTAATTCATTTGATGTGAAACTTTATTTTAGTTTTATGTTTGTCATATTAATGGCCGGCAGGATAATTTGCAAGTCGTCTCTTCATAATGTTTTCCCAACATACTTGTAAAATTTGCCAATCTTTAATGCAACAATGAAAGAGTAGCCAGAAAGTTATAAGAAGAATTTTGGCATCCACTACTACTATTACGTCGGGACACACATATACACACACATGCATATATAATTGAATATATGTACAGACACACATATATATGTTTCTTTGTACACAAACGTACAAACATGTATGTATGTATATATGCATGCATGTATGTATGTAAAATAAGCGATTGATTTCAGCTGGAAGACCAACCTAAATAACTTGGCTGCCCTGAAGTACAATAAATAACTTGTATTTTCTGCCAATAATGAGGTTGATTGAAGACTGGTAATCAGTAAGATGTATCAAATACAAGAATTTACATTGTTACTGAAGTCTAATCACAACTGATTATCAGTCTTGTGGAAATGGTACCGGACAAATACAATACCTTCATCCAACTTTGTTAAAGAATGATACAATAAAACGAAAATCAACTACAATTTCTGCTAACCTTGTTCTCAAAAGAATAACTTGACATGAGTGGAAGTGACATTATTAGATATCTCAAGCATCAAAGAGACCTTAAATTCTTATCTTTGTATTTCATTTTTGCAGTGATCCCTATTATAGAAACTTCGTAATATTTAGGGGTGTGTGGCCTGGTGGATAGGATGTTGAACTCATGATCCTAAGATTGTGGTTTCAATTCTTGGATTGGGCGACGTGTTGCGTTCTTGAACAAAATACTTCATTTCACGTTGATCCAGTCCCCGTGGGTGAATATATATACGTCACAGTAACGAAGAAACAGGACCTTCAGAGACCACAGTGCTAGATGTTACTTTGATGAAAAAATAATTGGAGATTTGTTCAGTAAACTTGCTACATGAGAAAAATATATTTTTATATGTATTTTCTAAATATATCACCGAAATATATTTTCCGTGGCCTCTTACTACACTGTGTGCTATAAATTAAAAGAAACATTCAGTTTGACAAAAGATTTCATATGCAGATAATAAGAATTTTTTGAGTTATCAGTTAATATTTGACACTGATTTACTGTAAAATACATTGTTTTATTTATAGACTACAATAGATACATTAGCTATAGACTATAGCTAATATGTAATGTTATGCTATATCTATAGATACTATAACAAATGTGGAACAATAGAAAAATAGTACGCAAACGATGTAAGTGATTTGTTATGTTACATAGTTTACGGAATGATAGTGACATTCTCGTGCAAATCATCCTTTTGTCATGAACACCGGTTTATCATACAGTAACTGGATCTAGTTCACAACATGGTTCGTATTCCAAAGTATTGTACCTCTTACTTCTTGAACCCAATATCATATGGTTGGGAAGCAAGCATCTTAAACGCACAACCACGCCTTCACTTATAGCCATCAATATAGCACGCTCACTGAGCCACTCCTCTGCGAAACTGATATGTCAGAAATGAGTGTAAAAAGACTGAGTAGAGATAGTTAAATAATTTTATCTAAAAGCTGATGTATGTCCTAGTCTGTCCGTACGAAATCAGTTCGTCCCCTCGTTGACAATTCGAATCAGTGGTCGTAGTTGAAATCCCCGTATGTGTAGTTTGTCATATATATATATATAAAGATGTATATATAGACATATATATATATATAATGATGTATATATATATATAAAGATGTATATATATGTATAAAGATGTATACATACATACATACATACATACATACATACATATATATATATATATATATATATATATATATATATATATATAAGACAAACTATACATACGGGGATTCCAACTACGACCACTGATTCCAATAGTCAACGAGGGGACGAACTGATTTCGTACGGACAGACTAGGACATACATCAGCTTTTAGATAAAATTATTTAACTATCTCTACTCAGTTTTTTTACAATCATTATATATACATTCAAACATGCATACAACCCCTTGTATTTATATATGTATGTATGTTTGTTTGTCCTTTAACAACTGTTGTTGGGTTGTGCACTTTCTCTTAGCTCACCGGTTTATCATATTTACTTGACTTAAAATATTGCAGGAATTGATTTTCTTCAACTAAAACCCTTCAATTCAGTACGCAATCAGACCCGCAGGCCAATCACTGAGACAAGTAAAAAAAATTTTTTTTTAATAAAAGAGGAAAAGAATAAATGAGAAGACTGTTCAAACATTAGCAGTGAGTGCTTCTCATGAAGTTGTAACATTAGAAGTGAGTGCTTCTCATGAAGTTGTTTACATTGAAACTGGTGCAGATATAGTTTTGTGATGAAGTTCATTTCACAACATAATATCGTGTTCAGGCCAGAAGCAGAATATTGGGTAATTGTTCTCTTGTATTCGTTTTAGTCAACCGAATGCTTGGGAGTGAAAGTTCGTAGAAGAAAACTTATTACTTTATTTTTTCTACTTGCTTCAGTCTTTAGGCTGCGGCCATGCTGGAGCACCACCTAGAAGAATTTTAGTCGAATGAATCGGCCCCAGCACTTAGTTTTTTTTTCTTTGCTAAGCCCGGTACTTATTCTATTGGTTTGTTTCACCGACCATCTAAGTTAAGGAGACATAAGCACACCAGAACCGGTTGACAAGCAGTGGTGGGGGACGAACACAGACACAAAAACGCACACACATTTTATATTAGGTTGTTCCGAAAATAATGGCCGCTCTAAGTGTTGTGTTTTGAAACGAAATTTTATTGTAGTATTTTAATTATATTTTAGGCGAATTTTGACATCCTTAATAATTGATGTATGCTCTTTAATAATTTTCTACTTATTTCAGACAGAAAAA
>NC_142932.1:76603950-76638950 GCF_046866305.1 Octopus bimaculoides
TATGTTTATGTAAACTTCAGACTAGCTCAAACATTTTGTTTGAGAAAGTTTTGAACCTGTAAAGGATTTCCACTGCAGATTGTCGCGGAGAAAATACTGTCTCTTAGGACAAAGTTGTGGTATAGCACCATAGTGAATAGTCTTTACAGGTTTAAATATCTTTAAAACATTGTATAACTGGACTTAATTTTGTATGCTTTTCTTCATTGCTTTACATACTTTTTCCGGCTTGGCATCTAGTCTGCGCAATCAACAAAGAAAATAATTTACTAACTTACTATAAACAAACTTTATTCCCTAATCAGCTCAGAGTTGCCTCACTTGGTATCTGCTATTGAAGAGAACAAATAAATTCGAAATGCATCCAAGAGTCCAATAGAGAGCGCTCTGAAGTGACTACGGCGTTTTAACACCTTTTTTGTCTTAAACTAGAATTTCGTCTCTCTCTCTAACAAGCTGCAGTGAAAGCTTGTACAGGTTCGAATGCTTCTCAAACAAATCTGAACTGGCCTTCTGTTTGCATATTTTCCTTCTTTTCTTCGCGCATCTACCCACGTTTAAAATTTTGGCACAATGCCAGCAATTTTTTGGGGAAGGGTAAGCTGATTACATCGATCCTAGTAATCAACAGAGTGGTACTTAATTTATCGACCCCGAAAAGATAAAAAGCAAAGTCAACCTCGGAGGAATAAATACAGAATGTAGAGACGGACGAAATGTCGTTAAGCATTTTGCCCGGCGTGCTAACGATTCTGCCTGCTCGCCGCCCTTACCCATGTATATATTGGTGTGACTTGCACTTCTATGTTGAAGTGCCACTGAAGTCTTCAAAACAAAATACCAGACACGCATTTAGTATGCTTCAATCGACTCTTCTACACCATTGCTTACTTATTTTTACAAAATGAGATGTTGCTAGAAACATGCGTAAGAGATGAAGTAAATTATTCTCTGAACTTTATAATAGCTAACTTATTACCGATTTTGTATAACAAATGGTTTCGTTATTTGTTTTCTTGTGTGTGTGTGTATGTGTGTGTGTGTCTGTGTGTGTGTGTGTGTTTACTGATAACCCGTTTATCCAATATGTGTAGACACATGAACAAAAGCAAACTACAGAAGAAATCAAATCAACATCAGACAAATTCAGCCACAAGCAAAATGTCACAGAACACAAACAAAAATAAAATAAACAAAAGAAACTGTTCTCTCGGTGAAAAGATAAAACAAGAATATTTTTTCTTACATTGTAATGTGCAATACTGAAGTCTACGAAAACTAATAAACAAACGTCTGATACTAAGAAACTAAATAATATGACGGATCTTGTTTCTTGAGACGCCGCATTCAAAACAAAATCCATAAGTGAAATTCATTTGTCAATAGCATTTAGATTTCACATTTGCATTACCCATAAATGAATACATACATGCATACATACGTACATACATACATAGATGCATACATACAGACTCTTATACATGCATGCACATACACACTCATATATATATATATATATATGTGTGTGTATGGATGAATGTGTGTGTGTGATAACATGCCTGATGAACTTGTAAACATACAGGTGAAAATCCAGGTAGCAAGAGTCTGACACAAACAAAAGAAACATGTTTTTCATCATTTTTACCATAATAGAGATGAAAAATATTTTTCTTTTGTTTGAGTCAGACCTTTGCTACTCTGGAGGTTCTAACAGTCAACACTAAACACACATACACACACACACAAGCACAGACACAAAGATATGTATATATATTTAAACACATATATACATGTAAAGATATATATATATATATATATATATATATATATATATATATATATATATATATATATATATATGCACATAAATAATGAAGAAGAGTTAAACGCAGGTGTTATTCAAGTCTTTATACTTCCGACATATGTTTCGAAGGAAACATTGGTTTTATTCCAGAGGGATTAAAATAATGCAAAACAGTGCGATCGTCTCATCAGGGGAAAAAAGAGAAACAAAACACATCAATAACCCAATTTTAACCGTATGTGATGACTGCGTGTAGGATTATTTATGAATATATCAATGGCCAGACATTTTATCAGAAAATATATAGAGGAAGAACGTTTATAATTACGTGCAAGTCAAAATTATAACTCAGAGGGTTTTAAAACCGTTACATGTTAAAAATAGCAGCCAAAACCGCTATAAAGCCATTTTATTAGTCATATTATTTCTCTTCACAATAAAATCTGTCTGCGGGCGACATGATAAATAGAATTCACATCTTAAAAATAACTGGTTAATTCCATATTGGACTTTCGACGTTAGGGACCTCTTAAGGGAACCATTCATCTCGTCAGAGGAAATATTCGTATAGATAGAAATCAAAGCAAGACTTTACCTTGGGGCTAGCATGAATACCAACCGGCAAGAAAAATGATTCAGCCTCTATCTACACATTCAAGTTTTGAATTCAAATGCCATGCACAGCGTTTATGTGAAAATACCGGTAAATTCGAGCCACAGCAAAATCACCAGATATGAGTCGGGAGAAATTAAATAATTAGAAATTAATATAAGAAATATAAAATTATGGAGGATATATTATACATAATTAAGATTATTTATGAATATATCTATGGCCAAACATGTTATGATAAAATACATAAAAGAAGAACGTTTATGGTTATGAACGAGTCACAATTATATCTAACTGGGTTTCGAAACCGTTACATGTAAAAAATAGTAGCCAAAACCGTTATAAAGCTTTTTATTACTCGTATTATTTCTCTTCACAATAAAAACTATCAGGCGGCATTTAAGCTAGTGCATAGCTTTTAAGCAGGTGAGATCGAATGGGAAAATCTGCAAACAAGTCTCTGAATTGTTTTGGAGAATTTGTTGCAGTTGCTTCCTCCAGAGTCATATCCTAATGATGATCATATTCGTCGCTAAAAAGAAAAAAGAATCATGTAAAAAAATTGCCGAAAACAATCGCAGTAATGAAAACATAGGACTCCAAAATTTCAAGATTGCAGGTCCGGATTCGGTCCGGACTGTTTTTAATTTACTCACAGAGTTGGCCTTTAGATTATAAAAAAAATTATCACACAGAAAAAAAAAAAAAAAAGTTATCGCAAAAAGTCACGTAAAAAAATTGCCCTAAACAATCACAGTAATGAAAACTTGGGAATCCAGGATTTCAGAATTGTGGGTCCGGATTCGACCCGAACTGTTTTTAATTTACTAACGAAGTCAGTTTGATTCCAAAAGGGTACGATATTTTGGACTATGGCCTCTAGGAGTACAGCTGAAAAAGTATGATACACTGATATTCACATTTATTATATTATACTATATTATTATGTTATATTAAGGTGGCGAGCTGGCAGAATCGTTAGCACACCGGGCGAAATGCTTAACGGTATTTCGTCTACCGTTAGGTTTTGAGTTCGAATCCCGTTGACATTGCCTCTCGTCGTCCATAAAATTAGTACCAGTTACGTACTGTGGTCGATGTAATCTATTTAAACACTTCCCCCAAAATCTGAGTTTTGTGCTTTCTGTAGAAAGGATTTATTAAAGTTGAAAAAGTGTGTGTGTGTGTGCCTCAGAGTTCATGACTTTGCAAATATGTCTATGTCTACACTATGTAGTTTCGATGTTTTGCATTGAAAAATAAAATCAGGTTTCCTTTAATTTCATGTTTTTGCATCAACAAACATTAGTTCAATATTTACAAATAAGAAAAATAAAACCCAACTAGTGATGAAAACTCACCCCACTCGCAAAATACTATATTCTTTTCCAGTGACGATTAAGACACGCTGAGGACGGATAACCCTGCAGAAACTTGAGTCCGAGTGTATAACGTAAGGCTGTTTCTCTCCGGAAACAGTTCTGCAACCATAGGATGAATTTGATCAGATAGAATGCTTAAATAGTCTTGACTATTATTCTGCCATGAAGGGAAACTCTTGGGCCGACTTTCTAAGATATAGCCCCCACCCCTTTCACCAGATCATCACAGATCCTCCTCCATGTGTAACAGTTCGAAGAAGGAAGTCTAGGTCAGATGCATCTTTTGGCTGTCTCCACACGTATCCACGATCGGTGCTCGGAAATAAGGTAAAGGATGACTCGTCCGAGAAAGTAACATTCTTCCACTAATCTAGAGACCAATTCGGTAGGTTTTTACCCCACTCTAAACGCTTTGCAACGTTTGTTTTTGAAAGTAGTAGTTTTCTTATTGCAGCTCTCCCGTAAAATCCGGCTTTCTGCAGTTCCCGGTGAGCAGTTTTTGTAGAAACTGGGTTCTCGAGGTGGTCATGAAGCTCTGTAGTAATTTTGGGAGCTGTACTTTTCTGATACTTTCTAACAATTGGCGTAAGAGTCCGACAGTCCTTCTACGAAAGTTTTGGTTTTCTTCCGGAGTTTTGTTTCGACGTAGAAGTTTTCCCTTTTTCTCAAAGTCTGTCATTACTTTCGAGACAGTACTTCTTGATACACCAAACATTTCGGCTGTTTTCGTTACATTAGAGCCTGTCATACGAGCACCAACAATTTGACCTGTTTGAAAGTCCGATAGATCTGAATTTCAATTACCTTTTTCTGATGATATCTGAAAAGAAACAGCAATTTTAGCAAAACATTAAGCAACACTAATAAGCAAGCTTTTGATGGTTTTTATAGATATTTCAAAATTATGATGCTATGATGCTAGGTATTTCTATTATTTTGTCCAACCCCTGTACATATATATATATATATATATATATATATATATATATATATATATATATATATATATATATATATATATTCAAAATTGAATGTGGTACTTATGTTTAGGCACCAGAATATAGTATGGTATTATCCAAAAACCATTCCAAAGCAAGGTTATCAAAAAATCAAAAAAGAAAAAAAAAACAACAATTCATACCTTTCACCTTCATTTCCCCCTCCATACGCTAAGTGACTTCTCGCTATGTTTGGGACTTTCTAATAAAAAAGCTATGTATTAGCGCTCTCGATTTTTCTCACTTTTTTATACAGAGGCACATTCTGTATGTGACAACTAGTAAGTGAGAAAGAGAATGAACTATTCCAACATTCAGCTAGTATCTCTTGTTTGATAGTTTTTTTTTTCTTAGAATATAGGGTGTAAAGTGAAATCTTCATTCACAGCTTAATAAATTAATAAATTAGTACAGCTTAGTAAATTAGAGTGGAGGCGCAATGGCCCAGTGGTTAGGGCAGCGGACTCGCGGTCACAGGATCGCGGTTTCGATTCCCAGACCGGGCGTTCTGAGTGTTTATTGAGCGAAAACACTTAAAGCTCCACGAGGCTCCGGCAGGGGATGATGGTGAACCCTGCTCTACTCTTTCACCACAACCTTCTCTCACTCTTACTTCCTGTTTCTGTTGTGCCTGTAATTCAAAGGGTCACCCTTGTCACGCTGAATATCCCCAAGAACTACGTTAAGGGTACACGTGTCTGTGGAGTGCTCAGCCACTTGCACGTTAATTTCTGAGCAGGCTGTTCCGTTGATCGGATCAACTGGAACCCTCGACGCCGTAAGCGACGGAGTGCCAACAACAAGTAAATTAGAACAGCGTAAAAATGAAGTGTCATACTCAAGAATACAAACCGCCGCTTGGTCCAGGACATTCTGATTGTTAATCAGACATCCTAACCACTAAGTCACAAGCCTTCACTACGCAGCCATCTGAAAGGAAAAAACGAGAAGGAAAATAATCAGATGCAGCGACAAAGCATCAGGAAGGAGACATTTTGGAGAAAGGTTATATATACTAAGATGTGTGAAAGCGAATGAAAAAAGCGTAAAGATTATTATTATGTACGAATGACAGAGAGAAGAATGAATAAAGGACTTTACAAAACGTGGAAAGAAAGAAGCAGGCAAGAAGCCATATAAAGAAAGGTTATATATACATATTATGTATTAGTATATAACAGGAGAAAGTATAAGGTTTATGATTATAGAAATACTTATAACTTGCAATTCGGAGAGAGGAGAAGACGAAAGTTTATGAAACGTTAAACAATAAAGGAAAACGAGTAAGTTAGAGTAATAAAGAAAGAAAAAGGATAAAAGAAGGAAAAAAGAATATATAATGAAATAAGCAATAGTGAGGTGAGACTATACACAGACACACACACACACACACACACACACACACACACACACATATATATATATATATATATACATATATATGTAAATAAATATACATATATATGTAATGCACTGTATGTATCATGTATTCTAAAGTCACACATACACACACACACACACACACGCATATGTGTACACATACATAGATGTATATGTGTATATATTCATATATATATATATATATATATATATATATATATAGACATATGTAGTTACATACAGTACATATGTGCGGGGGTATACGCACACATACATATACATACATATACATATTTACATACATACTTACATACATACTTACAAACATACATACACACAAACACTCACACACACACACACATATGAAACAGAAAACTTTTGAGGATATACCAGCATCCCAACTTATATTCACTCTGTGAAAGAGTGAATAAAGCGTTTAATGGGGGGAAAAGAGAACTTGATAATGAGGAAATAATATTTCTTGGACAACAACTCCACCGATATCTCCAGGGCTCGAGTATATGGCTTTAGAACAAATTACTGAAGGGTTTTGACAAAGAGCTGTTTGAGATGATAAGAAAGAACGGCCCAGGGCAGAGGATAAGAGAGATACTATTCTCAAAAGAATACCTTTCAAGAATGCCTAAATATATACAAAAATGCTAAAATATTTTTCGGAAAATATTTATTCATACTTACACGATAATATGTCGCAAATCCATACAAAATAGCTTGAAAGATATCCAAACTTTTCTTGAAGTTTCTATTAATGTACTTCTCAACTGACCATAGGCATCAGAAAATATTTACCAAAATGGCTATGCACGTTAGCTTTATCTATTTTAAAAATGGGTATGAACAGAGTGGTTTCCGCAATGGAATATAGTATATACCGGTACCCTACATTGGATACCATTAAACTTCGCATCTGACAGCTCTCTGACGGCTAATGAAAATCGCTCCATACCAAATCTATACATTCAATGTGATGTAGCCTAAGGAACGTATATGTTAATAAACTCTGAGTTGTGATGGAGTTAAATCATCATTTGCTTCCCAAAAATAAAAGGCATTAACACTTGTAGATATATGCATAGGACTTAGTTTGTTGCCAAATACACGAACGCACACGCGCGCGTGCATGCATGAATGCATACATATTCACATACATACATACATACATGCATACAAACATACATGCATACATACATACATACATACATACGTGTGTGTGTGTCAATCTGTTTATATATATATATATATATATATATATATATATATATATATATATATATATGTACACACATATATACATACATATATATATATTTACATATATATACATACATATATATATATATATATATATATATAAATATATATATACATATATATATAACACATATATATATATATATACACACACACACACACACACACATATATATATATATATATATATATATATATATATATATATATATATATATATATATATATATATACAAATATATATATATATAAATATATATGTATACAAGAATATATATATATATATAAATATATCTATATGTAAATATATATATATATCTATGATTTCTTCAGAAAATATCGGTCCCACAATACGCTTTCTCGAAATTACTATCCATACTCTAACTTTTGGGGGATGTAGAGCTTGAACATGCGTCGTGTGTGGATTCTCAGTGCTCCATAATCTTGTGTTTTGCGAGTTTATGTGTCCCGGCAGATGAAACCAACGCCCCATCGGTGTAAAAACACCCATCCAGCACTTCTATGCCTTTTTCGGCAACAAAGTTTTGGAACCAATGACAATAATGAAGCCTTTTAGCATAAAATTCAATTTCTTTTTTACTGCCATGTGAGCACTTCTTAGGTTGATTTCCGTTTCCTGTGACAATTTGCGTGAGGACTTTGACGGACTTGCCAACAGTTTATCAGAAATATTGGAAAGTGTTTCATCTGAAAGAGCAGTAGACCTACGGCTTCTTGCTGCGTCTTCCATTGAGCCTGAGTTCTAAATCTTCTTATCAAATCCAGCACAGTGTCACAACCTGGAAAAACAGTATCTGGAAAAGTTTGAAAAAAAAACAAAAAAAAAACGGACGTTCTTCAATGGTTAGCATGTCGACACGCTGAAAGGTTCACAGTAACTGAGGGACAATATCAATAGCCAAGTTGCGCATGCGCAGAAAGAAAATTTTCACTGCGGAGAGTCTTTTTGAACACTCTGTATAAAATATATATATATATATATATATATCGAGGGAGAGAGAGAAAAGAGACAATTATTTTCTCTATATAAAAATAATTACTGTTTAATTCTTATGTATTAACTATGTATGTATGTATATTTGTATGTATGTATTTGTATATATATATATATATTGATATACATACATACATAGTTAATAGATAAGAAGCAAACAGTAATTATTTTGTTACTGTATGTTTATGCCTTCATTAATGTGCTTATATTTACAACATATTGCCAAGATTTTATAGACAATATATCCTACTCTTTTTCTAAGTTGCACACTTATGGCAATGATTTTCTTATATTAAATGCTGCGCATATAGTTTATGATTCTCAGTTATTTTCAATATCACCCCTCTATATAATTTATATGTTTTATGATTTATCTCCTGCTCTTTATACTTGGAAATATCTTTTAATTCTTTGAAGGAAATCTAATATCTGCTAGGATTTAAATGCCGGTAAAGTCAATCATTTTGCCTCTGCATCTAGTAGTAATACATACGTTCATGTTTAACTCTGCTCTTCAATCAATATATCAAGAAATTATTTATCATTTTTATTAAGGATTGTTTTCAATTTCTCACATCTTGTTTCTGTATCATGTTTGTAGATTTGACATAGCTATGATTTTGTAACATTTATTTATAACAGAATCAGGTATTGCCTTGAAATGAGTATGACGTACATTCTCAGCATTTCGTTCTGAACTCTGAGAAGAACTGTTGAAAATATTGGCATTATATGTTGGCTTGTTGAATCGTAATAGAGCATTAGCCATGAATATAGTATCCGCTATTGTATTATTTCTATTTTCCCCATTTTGTTTTGTCTTCCAGTAATACATTTGTTTGATTTTGAAAGATATTCTCCCCTATCAGCTTAACATCTGAACACTTTGTGATGGACTTCTTGTTAACTATGTATTTATGTAAAAGTACAGTAGTGATTTTTACGGCCGTTTTCTATTTTTAGTTAGTTTATTCCGCCCACTGACCATGATAAATATAACATTTCAATAGCTGATTTTTGGCAGTATCCTCTCATTCCTCTCATTAATCTTCTTATATTTCTTCCTACTCATTTTAATTCGTTCACTTCTCAGATAATCACATTAAAACAATCTATAACTTTTTACGGTTAATGTTTTAGAAATGTTTCAAAACTTGTTTCTAGCATTTAGAGTGAAACGATCGAATACGCCAATAGTATACTTGTTCAACCTTTCTCTTTTTACGTGTAGAGTGGAGTCAAGACGATGGTTTCTAAAAGCCCTTGCGGTGTTGAGATATCAGACAATATTTATTCTCATTTTGTTCATTTCAAACAAATTAGAATAATGGAGCCAGTTTTGCCCAATTTTTCTCTATGTCATAGCCATATCGCAGATTGAATTACAAATTTCAGCGGCCAAATAAATATAACTTCATATGAAATTTTAGCAATGCATTGAAGAAACCCACTCAAGGGTGTCTTCGTAAGGACCTGTCGTACCGCCAGTGATAAGCCACGAACTCTTGACACTTCAATCTGTAAGTTGGTCTTTTCCCAGCACTAAAAACACTGCAAACCCTCGTGATTTTTTTTTCTTTGTTCCTAAATATGTATGCTTCACTTCTTTCTAATTTTGTTCGTATTTCAGCCATCTGATAATATAAACAATCCATATGCACGTGACGTATGTGTGTGTGTGTCTGTATGTTTGTGTGTGTGTGCATATATGTGTGTGTGTGTGCATATATGTGTGTGTGCATGTATGTGTGTCTGTGTGTGTGAGTGAATATATATACTTCTGCACTCACTGTTGCAGTTGATCAAAACAAGTTGAATATCTGAATGGTTACGCAACACAGACCTTTGCTGTTCATCCGTTCGACAGCCACAATATGTAACTGCAATCTGGACCAGTATGTTAGAACAAAGTACATTATAAGTAGTAGATATGCATTTGGATTTTCGCTAAAACATTCTACCATTCATGAAGATCTGTTAAACTTTTCTTTATCATATTTCTTTCTATTTAGATACATTATTGATCTCCAACTCGTTGCAGTCGATTTGTTCCGCTGCTCTGGCTCTAATGTTTATGTTATATTTGTTAGGTTCTATGAGTCGAGAACTCTATCGAATTTAATTCAGTTTCTGTTCTAGATATCTTTGCTCGTAGATTCGTTTCTTAGTAAGAATCCTATCATTAAAACCCACTTTTTACTTGTAATAGAATATATCATTCCTATGTAGTTTTATTTCATTGAATATATTATACAAAACGTTAACAGACAGACAATGTTTATGTAAATTTAAGTCTTAGAAAATTTAATAATGAACTGTTAAAGCAATTTAGAAATCTATCGTGATATAACATTTGACTCTGAGGAAAGTACCTTGGTATCTTGAAATTCAATAATATAGTAAAATGAATGATTAGTGTAAAAATTATTATGATTATGTTAAAGTAACCTAATTTTTATTATGTGTTTCCCTTGTACTAACATTAGCGGCTCTGTGGGACTTGGCTATGTACAGTATTTTGTATTGCTTTAATATTTTGTATTGCATTGTATTGTATGTAATATATGTTTACGGACAAGAAGCGATAAATTTGTCTGTATATTTGTAGCTCCTCATATAAATGACAATAAATAAACAAAATATTGTGAACAACGGTGGTAATGAAACTGAAGCCATTGATGGTGACAATGTGGCGCCCGGCAGGCTCAGAGATTCTGGTCCGGCTCCAGCCTGTCGATATCCTGAAAGGGATCACGACACACGGCGTAGATGGAGCAAGCAAATTAATGCTGTGGTCATGGAATGTTGCTACCTGAGCAACCCGGCAGGGGTGGAGGAGGGGGAAGAAGAAGAAGAAGAAGAAGAAGAAGAAGAAGAAGAAGAAGAAGAAGAAGAAGAAGAAGAAGAAGAAGAAGAAGAAGAAGAAGAAGAAGAAGAAGAAGAAGAAGAAGAAGAAGAAGAAGAAGAACAAGAAGAAGAAGAATTAGAAGAAAATCATTTCTACTATTGGCACAAGGGCTGAAATTTTGGGGGAGCGGGTAAGTGGATGACATCGACTCCAGTGTTTAACTGGTATTATTTCATCCACCCCGGAAGAATGAAAGGTGAAATCCACCTTTTTCTTTTGCTGGGTTATCAAGATGCAACCTTTTTTTATTAACACATGTGCTGTTATGAGTATTGCTGCCACCTGTGTACTTCCTCTGAAGTTTGGTATTTTCAGTTTTTCATGACAGAATATTGCTTCTTTTTAGATAGTCCCCAGGCACCAATTATGATAGGTAATGACACTCACACAATTTTGAGGTTCAATGAATACGATTCACTTCCAATGCTAGGTTCTAGTACTTTTCGATTTTCATGTTCTCTGTCTTCCCAATGTTCAGGTACGCAGATCTTTCTCTATCGATGAAGCCCCATTCTTTGGATTCCTTCTGTACGAGAGTGCTATATGGTCGGTTATATTATAATTTCTTATCAGTGCAGATTGGAATATCTCACATGAATTTCGCCTGATCACTTTCTGCTACTGGCAAAGGCAGGTGTTCGTATCACTTGCTGGGATACTTTATTATTATTATTATTATTATTATTATTATTATTATTATTATTATTATTATTATTATTATTATTATTATTTTTATTTTTATAACGTGCTTTCACTTCACTACCGAGCGCAGCTCTGTGCGCCTTGGGTATGTGCTGTGGTTTGCTGTGGTGCTCTTATGTTTACTGTATTGAAAGTGTTTTGCGTAGAATGTGTGCAGTACCCAGTAGTGCAATTTTCTGTATGTTATTATTATTATTATTATTATTATTATTATTATTATTATTATTATTATTATTATTATTATTATAGTTATCATCATCATCATCATTATTATTATTATTATCATTATTATTATCATTATTATTATTACTATTATTATTATTATTGTCATTATTATTATTATTATTATTATTATTATTATTATTATTATTATTACTATTATTATTATTATCATCATCATCATCATCATCATTATTATTATTATTATTATTATTATTATTATTATTATTATTATTATTATTATTATTATTATACCCTCCGGCGGTGAGCTGGCAGAAATGTTAGCACGCCGGACAAAATGTTTAACAGCATTTCGTCCGCGTCCGTACGTTCTGATTTCAAATTCTGCCGACTACTACTACTACTACTACTACTGTCTCCATTATCGTTCTCATCACCAATTAATGAATAAGCCAGACGAAGAAGTTACGAATAAATGTAACTCAATAAGAATTAACATTTAATAGTGCAAATGTCAATGTCTATCGTAAAGAAAACTGTCTGGCGTCTAAATACTATAATGAAAGAATAGAAAAAAATGTTAAGAAATGATACTTTACTCACGTTGACTAAAATTGATTCTCTTATATTCTATCATCAGATTGGAATTTCAAGGATACATAAAGAGAAACAAATTAGCCTATAATTTCAACACAAATTCAGGACAATGACAAATCATTATACTGGCAGACAAAATAAAGAGCCAAAGAAGCCATCGCCATTTGTTCTTTTTCTCTTAATTTTTAATCCTATATTATAGCTCTGTATATCCGCACCAATATGAAGGCATGTGATCTGGTTGATGTGATGTTGGACCTTGCGACCATTATGTTCTAGTTTGGATTCCTGGAGCGGCATGCGCATGCCTCATATCCTTGAGCAAAGTATATATTTTCGTGTTGAACCAATTTACTTAGCTGAAAATGAATACTAAATGACTACTGCACAGTATCTCTCTCCTTCATTGATTTTATGCTAGACCAAGTGTTGAAAGGCCACATTTACAGAGGCGCGTAAAACAATTAGCGAAAGTGTAGTACAAGCTATCATATCACACACAGTTGAGAAAGGCCAGCGACTACAGAGGCATCTAAAACAAATGTCGAAACCGCTGCACGAGCCATCATGTCATACTTACATATGAGTATTGGTTAAGATATTCACTCTAAATACATCATGATTTGAAATCTATTCTTTGGTGTTTTCTATCCTACCATTCTTATCAAACAATCCCATCTCCATGTCCAGTATTCTCAGTCTTTACGAATAATATAACATAACAATCCAAATGTAGCATTAGTTTCAAATTTTGGCATAGGAACAACAATTTCGGGGGAGGGGCTAAGTCGATTACACCGACCCAGTGCTCAACTGGTACTTATTTTATCGATCCCAAAAGGATGAAAGGCGAAGTCGGCAGAATTAGAACTCAGAACGTAACGACGGTAGAATAGATGCAAAGCATGTTTGCCTGTCGCGCTAACAACTCTGCCAGCTCGCCGCCTTAAAGCGAAAGCATGGTACAAGCTATCATATCACACGGTTGAGAAAGGCCAGCCACTACAGAGGAATCTAAAACAATTGTCGATGAGATATCGATGACTAGCAGCTTTAATCTGTCACCCTGGTAAGCGCTACCATCCACAGTGTTGTAAGTATTCCATCCTGATCTCCACTCAAACGATAGCGTCTTTTCTTTTTCCAACCCTACCCGAGCACACTAAAAATGGTTATGAACACTAAAATCCCACACTGGTGAAGTCACAAAAAGATTGTATAATATAACTTGTATTATACAACGAATGGTTGCATTTAGATTAATAATCTTTTCTACCAAAGGCAAAGGGTCAAAAAATTTTGTAGAGCTCAAATGATACTTATTTACTGACACTGACAAGCAAAGTCAAACTTGGCGGAATTTTTATTCATAAGATAATGAGCCGGAAGAAATGCCGCTAACTATGTTTCCCGACGTGCTTACGATTCTGCTAACTTGCCACCTCTTCTCATTTACATTAATAATGGCTACAAATTTCGGCACGAGGCTACCAAGTTCGGAGACGGGACAAAGTAAGGAATGATGAAATGCCGCTAGGCATTTTCCGGGTGTGGTAACGATTCTGCCAGCTCGCCGCCTCTCATTTAGATTAATAATACTTTCTAGAATAGGCACAAGGCTTGAAATGTGGGAGAGGGAATAGTCGATTACATCCACCCCAGTATACAATTGGTACTTATTTTATCGACCTCGAAAAGATAAAAGGTAAAGTCGACCTCGGCGAGATTTGAACTCAGAATGTAAAGACGGATGAAATGCCGCTAAGCATTTAGTCACACGCGGTAACGATTCTACCAGCTCGCTGCCTTCATTTAAATTAATAATGACAGACATTATGTTAAGGAATATAGCCAATGGCACCTAAAGAAAAATTATTTGGGGATGTGATTGATATTTATGTATGCAATATTCAATTCTAGTATCTGTTTATTCGCTTATGCGTACCATAACTTTTGGCAAAATAATCTTCTCTAGTAAAATTGATTGGACTAATGTATAAGCAGAGAATCTTTTGTCCAAAATAATTGTTAATTTATTTCTAGATCTACAACCCTGAAAACGCAAAATAATGTTGTGGCTTATTTTATCGATACTCAAAAGAAAGTTTCATCCTTTCATGACAAGAACATAATTTGCAATTGTATATAGGAAACATTGATTGAGAAAATGAGAAAAATGAAGAGTTATTAACATAGATGGACATAAACTGAATACATGCTTGAGAAAATAGGGGCAAGGGAATAAAATATGAAAAACTGAGGTTTCTGATAAGACGAAAGAAAGTGTGTGTGTGTTTGTGTGAGAGAGAGAGAGAGAAAGAGAGAGTAAGTGAGTGAGAGAGACAGGCAGACAGAAACAGAGTGAGAAAGGATAATGAGGTGGTTGATGGGAGGAGAGTAAAGGAAGAACAAGTAAGAGATCATAAAACTCAAGGCTGCTGTAGTAGCAATGTACATTCATTACATATGAAGTGCACGCGTGTGTTTATGCGTGTAATATGCATATTTCTATATATATATATATTTGCACCAGTAGGCTTTTTCAGTGTAGTTATGTTGGGACTTATGGGATAGCTCTGTCTGTTGTATATAATGTTAAACACAATCACATAAATAATACATACATATATGTATATGTGTGTGTAAATCACTATATAAATACGCGCGTTCACACACACAAACACACACACATATACATATCTATGTATATACGGAGTATATATATATATATATATATATATATATATATATATATATATATATATATATATATATATATATATATATATATATATATATATATATACATATATATATATAGATAGATAGATAGATAGATAGATAGATATAAACATATGCATATACATACACACACACACACGCACACACGCACACACACACACACATATATATATATACACACACATAATATATATGTACACACACTCACACGTACACACATACTCACACACGCACACACACACACACACACACACACATATATATATATATATATATGTATATACATATATATATATGTATATACAAGGCGGATTTAAACTATGGGAGAGAGGCGGGACTCTTCAATTTCGGCGGGTCCAACTTTCACAGGAAATGAATGTCATAACAAATCACTAAATTTTCATCTCAAAGTCCGTCAATTGCATGTAAGTGAAATTGATAAGTCAGCACATAAAAAGTTTAAATGGATCTCATACAGAATACTGGATATTATGTGCGAGGATATAATCTAAATAAAAACAAAAAAAAAACAAGATTGTTTCAGCAATAAAAGAGAAGAGGAACTGATAACTGCCATGTATATCCACATCGTTTAAGCCAGCCGTGGGCATACTAAACCAGGTAATTTATACATGCCTCGTTACACTTACATCTAAGACAGATAAGTAGACCTGAAATCAAAGTTAATCATGTGTTAACATAAAAGAGTTCAAGCGATCAATAGCAAATCGAAGATTAAATGTTTCGTTTCCATAAAAAATATTTTTCTTGAAATTTCTTGAAAATAATGTTACACTTACATAGTAGCGGAGAAGCTTCACAAACGCTTCAGAAAATAGTTTGCAAAGGAATTGTGTAAAACACGAATGAATCCCTCTAAACTTCAAACAATCATGTAGCGATAGTTCAGCTTACACCTCTACTTTCACATTCGTTCATTAAAATGCCGTCTGCATATGTAACAGTTCAAATCATTTTGTGAAAGAAGATGACATTTTGGTTTGTAATTAAAATGTTAGTGACGTCCTTTAGTTTATTTTTAGATTTGGACATTTTTCCTTTTTTTAAATTTTTTTCTTAAATCTACCTCTTTTCGACTAGAAACTTATGGTCGTTACACCTCCGCTGAAATAGTAACTAATGATCACCAGAGTTAGTTGAAAATTGCTGGTCACAGACAACCTGAAAGCTATAGTCGCAGAATAGCATCAGCAATAGTGACAGGCGCTAAATTAGTATCATCAGTGAGATATTTTTGTTAAAATGGAAATGGTTTGGTAAACAGAGTCAGCCAAATTTATATTTCCATTTAAGCAACAACATGAAAATAGTGGATTGAGTCAAAAGTTTTGCAATACTTCAGTAAATTATTAGCTTTATTCGTCAAATTACACCAAAAGCAAACTAGCATTCAAAGTAGAGGCCATCGTATTGCACCGACTGAAGCCACATTTCTGTCATTTCTTTGATCCCACGCTGATACCAGTTCTTGTTCTTCGAGGCAAAGAACTCCTACATTGAAGCTTTCACCTCCTCTTGGTTGATGAAACGTCGCGAGCGCAGGAAGTGATCCATGAATCGTATCAAATAATAATTCGATGGAACTAGGTCCGGACTATATGCTGGGTGTAGTAGTACTCCAATTCACTCAAGTTCTTGGAGTTTATTTTGGGTTGTTCGACCGGTATGAGGTTTTGTGTTGTCTTGTTGCAGAAGAGCTCGCATTTTGTTAACCAATGCCGTCTGTTTTTGCCGCACAATGGCCTACATCCACTCCAACTTTTCAGAGTACAGGAGGGTATCGACCGTCTGGAGCGAATTTGTAGTGAATTATCCCCTTATAATTCCGCCAGATGCAGAGCATCACCTTGTGTTTCAAACGCCCATGTTTGGCGACAGTCTCCTGAAGCTAGCTCTTGCTGAACCACTGTCTATGCACGTTAGGAGTGCAGAAAAATATCTCCCTCCGATTATTACTTGCCCCTATCGCTGGCTCATTTTCTGCACTCGGGACGTTTCATCAACGAAGAGAAGTTGGGAATTTCAGTGAGGGAGTTCTTTGCCTCGAAGGGAAAGAAATGGTATCAGCCCCTATTATGAATGCTAGGTGGTTTTTGTTGTAACCTGACGAATAAAGTGAACAACACTGTACAACAAATTTCAGGGTAAAACAAACAACATAATTCTCATGTACATTTTATTATGAAGTTAATTGTGCTAAATTCGAATTTTATAACAACATTTCCCATCGCATCATTTATTTTGCTCCCAAAGTCAGATTAAATATGTCCATTGTAATTAATTCATAAATATATAATGAATCAGCATGTTTGTTAGCATTATATAATGTATTAACCTACATTTTAGTATTTACTTCTTCGTTAATAAGACGTCTCAGGTGTGTCACGCTTCAGTTTCCAGCAGAAGTCAGCCAGCATAGCTGTGCTCCATATACCCTTTTATCTGTTTTCCAGTGACGCTATATCTTGATGGAACCTCTCTCCATGTTCATCACTTATACCTCCTGCATTCTCTGTGAAGGACATGAGAAAGTGTATCTTCAGTGACATATTGCATCCGAGATCTTGGTAGCACTTGATTAGGCTCTCCAGTATATTATCTCGCTGGGTCACTTAGTGTTTTCCCAGAAGTCCTTTGCATACATCCTTTGAATGCAATCCAGGCCGCTAGCTCAGTTTCATCCATTGTCCCTTCGAAGTCTTCATCCGCTATAAGTTGACGAATCTGAGGTCTTACGAATACGCCCTCTTTAATCTTGGCGTCACTTATATTAGGGAAGACCGCCATGAGGTACTGGAAACATGGCTTGTTATGTTGCAGTGCTTTGGTAAATTGTTTCATTAGGCCTAGTTTTATATACAGTAATGGCAAAATGATTTTCTCCTTCTTAACCAGTGGCTCATGATTTACATTATGGCATCCAGACGTCATAGTTTCCCGAGGTGGCCATTCTGAATATACATAATATTCTGATCTGGCCCTACTATCCCACTTGCAAATGAAGCACATACACGTGGTATTTCCAGTTTGTAGCCCATTAAGTAGGGCTACTACTTTCAACTTCGCACAAATTAGCCACTCGTGCTCCTTGTAACTTATGCAGTCTAGAATAAAAGTGAGGTTCTCATATGTCTCCTTTAAAATGACTGAGTGAGCAACTGGAACTGAAGGCATGGTGTTCCCAGTGTGCAACATAACCGCTTTTATGCCGTAAAAGGGATGCATCTATGAATAACCTCCACTCATTTGGTTCATAGGTCGGCTCAAGGGCATTGAGCAAGTCCCTGATATCATTACGATAAGTCAAGTTGTTTTCCAAAGTGAAGAATTGTAGATCTGTGGAACACCTAAATTCTGTAATTCGAGCATCTTTATCCAACAGGTTCCAATTTTTGTAGGCGTGAGGCCAGGACTTCACTCTGTCGCTTAGTAAATGTTAGATCACGAACTCGATCATTGAGTTCAGGTTGAGTGATGAAGTGTGGTGTCTTGTCAGATTTACCACGGATTTGGACCCATATAACTATAAAAATATTGAGTGTACTTTTATAATTTTCATAGGTTAAGTTGGAAAATACCTTGGGAACACCCAATTAAAATTATATCAAAATCTGTTAATAACTTTTAGAGTTATTATTTCCGGCCCAATCCTGTTTGCACTCAATTCCTACGGAACCATCAGTGTATTTAACGTAAGATAATAATTTACGAGAAACTGAAGGACCATAGAAAGAAACGGATGTTATATTCGTGATCTACATACAAAATGACCCTGGAAAAGGTCATTTTCATTTCCGATTTTCTTTTTCAACGTTATAGCGTAATTTACCAAAATATTGCAAAACTTTTGACTCCACACAATAACAATAGCAACAAATTGGTAGGCCAGCATCTCGGGAGATACCATTTTGATTGGCATATAGGGAAAAATATTTTTGCACTTTTTAGTATAGTAATTTCTAGTGTTTGACGAACTGGATTGAAGATGACAAAAAATATAGAAAAAGAAAAAAAGAAAACAAAAGGGTTTTAATGAAAAACAATTTCAACAAGTCACATTCCAAAGTTCGAAAAAACAAAAAAACAAAAAACAAAAAAAACAACATGGTTTTACCTTTTGCGTGAGGTTACGCGTAAGAGATAACTTTTGAATTAAAACTAAATTAAAAACTAATATTTTGGAAGCTCTCTTACCTTTTTTCTCGTAAATATGATCAGCCTACCAAAAGACTTCGATGTGGAATTGAATAATGAAGTTTAAGAATCACAATATAAGTGTGTGCGTGATTCTTGTTTGTTTGTGTGTGTGTAGATGTGTGCATGAGAGAATGAGTGTATGCAAATCTCTCTCTGTCTATTACACATACACGTACAGACATACACACACACATACACATACATAATACTTTTCAGTGGTATTACAATTGTTGTTTTCATCTTTATTTTATTCTCTACTTTGGCGACACCAATTACTAATCGCTAAAGTAGAGTAAATGTCATTTTTTAAAGCATATTTTTTTTAAGAACCAGTGTTTCAGTGAGACTTAATTCATGCAAGATTGCTGGCAGGTGGCAGGGTGTTGCTCCCGGTATGGAGGACCTACTACCTGTGGCAGGGAGAGCCCACGTGATTGCTGGGTAGTGCGCTGAAATTCCCTTTTTTGCTCTCCTATAAATCCTGCCATATATATATATATATATATATATATATATATATATAGGAAAATGAAAAAAAGCCAGAATGCTGAACTGGAAACAAAAACCCTAAATTCATTATATTCCCTTTCTATCAATGTAAAGACAGAATCTCCACACAAGAAAGAATCAACAAGGAGAATCTTTTCATATAGAAATTCCAACCATTTCTTAACACACACACCCCTCAGTGACCTTATTCCTCTATGAACAGACACAAACTTCCTGTTGGGAAAAAAAGAGTTCATAACTCCAACCAAAAACACTTGTCTCCCCTTACACACACTTCCTGTTTTGACACCACATTTCCTGCTTAACACAAACTTTTAACTCTTTTTTTAAACCTAACAAAACCCTCAACCCTCATGCGTCCTTATTTTTCCTACCAATTTATACATGAACTACTATTGAACTACAAAAGCTCAAAGACAATATAATGTATGGGTATATTTATTTTTTATATATATTATTGTTTTATATATTATTTTCTTCAATTTGTACTTCTTTGTAAAAAAACATTTTCATTCTCCTTCTTCTTGATAATTTGCTTCATCGCAATGAAAACCGGTTAGAAAAAATCTTTATTAAATTATGCTTCCAGTTCAGCATTCTGGCTTTTTTTCATTTTCCTATTATTTCTCCACGTGCGGTTAACACAACCCCACTATTTACTGACTTATATATATATATATATATATATATATATATATATATATATATATATATATATATATATATATACATATATATATATACATACATACATACATATATATATGTATATATATACATACACACACACACACACACACACACACACACACATATATATATATATATATATATATATATATATATATATATATATATATATATACGACGGGCTTCTTTATATTCCGCCTACCAAATCCACCCAAGGCTATGGTAGAAGTTGCTGCGTAGTGGGACTGTACCCAGAACCTTATGACTGGAAAGCGAGATTCTTGGTACACTGCCACGCTTGGACCTATTCTCTCTCTCCCCTCTCTCTCTATATATACATATATATTTTTTAATATGTGTGTGTGCATTTCACTATCTTCTTATAACGCACACACGCATAACCATTCCTTAATAATGGTCTCCTTTGGAGTTTTTTTGTGAGCCCTGGTACACGTAGCGCCGGTAATCTTTTTGCCATGGCATGTAAACGACCGACATCATATGACACCTCTTCAACGGGATACCTGTCTGTTGCAGTTTTCGAGCCAGCAATTTTGAGAGGAGGAGAGAACATGAAGATCACATGTACCCCGGTACTTGACTAGTACTTTATTTTATCGACCCTGGATGGATAAAAGCAAAGTTGGCCTTGGTAGGATTTGAACTCAGAACTTAAAGAACTGGAAGAGATGCCGCTAAGCATTTTATTCGACTTTGTAACTATTCTGCTAGATCACCACCTTCTCCTTTAGTAAGGGATATTCCTAAAAGTCAAATTAACATTATATAAAATTCTGTCTCCACAAATAGAAGCTCTTACTCCTAGACAGGGCTTACAAGGTAGCCATTGAAAACAATATCCTGCTCTAATACAATAGCTCATTTTCTTACTGCAATTCTTAAAATCATCGGAGAAATCTACACGGTATTGCACGGTCTGCTAGAAATAGTAATCAAATGTACATAAAATCACATCTTATACTGTTGTAAAAGGAAATGTTGTTGTTGTTGTTGGCACTCCGTCGCTTACGACGTCGAGGGTTCCAGTTGATCCAATCAACGGAACAGCCTGCTCGTGAAATTAACGTGCAAGTGGGTGAGCACTCCACAGACACGTGTAGCCTTAACGTAGTTCTCGGGGATATTCAGCGTGACACAGTGTGACAAGGCTGGTCCTTTGAAATACAGGCACAAGAGAAACAGGAAGAAAGAGTGAGAGAAGAAAGTTGTGGTGGAAGAGTACAGCAGGGTTCGCTACCATCCCCTGCCGGAGCCTCGTGGAGCTTTAGGTGTTTTCGCTCAATAAACACCCACAACGCCTGGTCTGGGAATCGAAACCGCGATCCTATGACCACGAGTCCGCTGCCCTAACCACTGGGCCATTGCGCCTCCACATGTAAAAGGAAATGACCGATACGATAATGTACAATGTACAAACTTCTATAATGAGTGGATAATAACGGATGGGATGCCTGATTATTGGTCAGTTCTCTGTTGAGTTGATTTTGAGGAAACAACAACTACTTTCAACGCGTATTTACCATGGTAGGAAATTTGTGAGGTGGAAAGTTAGTTGATTATGTTGACCCTCAGTGGTTGACTGCCATTTTATTTTAAGACTAGGCAGAGGCATGGCTGTGTGGTTCAGAAGCTCGCTTTTCAAGCAAATGGTTTCGGATGCTGCTTGGGGCAAATGCCTTCTACTATAGTCCCGGGCCAACCAATACCTTGTGAATGAATTTGGTAGACGGGGACTGGGTTCAAGCCTGTCGAATATGAGGTAAATACCATCATGAGATTGGGAAGGCAACTACTTGACAAGCATTCCCTATTCGACAACCCTGAACTGTTACCCAAAGAAATTGCAAGACTCTACCGTAACATAACATCAGAGGAGAGGATGAATGCATTCCAGCAGAAGACCATGCATGGATACGTTAACAGAAAGCTCCAGGGTGATAACAACATTGACAACCAGAGCAGTCTATCGTGGACAAACAATCGGGTCACCAACTCTCACTTTGAAGGGTATGCCTTTGCTATTCAAGAACAAGAAATAGCAACCAAATTCCTAATAAACAAACGGGACAGAGAGGCGGGCAAAGCGCCACAATGTAATAATCGATGTAGACTCTGTGGAATCAGTATCGAAGATATCACCCACATCATTAGCAGCTGTCCAAAAATGTCATCACGGTATTACCTACCTATGAGACATGATGTTGTGGCCAAGACACTGTACAATGAAATCCGCCGACAGGATAACCCCCGGGGCTAAGGAAATGAAAACCCATAATGAGGTAGAGGCCATTACCACTCACAATATGAAAGAGTATTGGTGGAATGTCCCAATAAAAACCTCAATAAAGTGCAGACATAATAGACCGGATATAGTAATCTGGGACAGAGAAGAGAAACTCTGTACAGTAGTAGAAATCAGCTGTCCTACAGATGTCAACATCCCACTAAAGATTAGAGAAAAACAGAACAACTACGCCGAGCTACTGAGAAATTTACAGTTACTCCACCCAGACTACAAGTTCAGATTCATACCCGTGATTGTTGGGGCATTGGGATATGTAACGAAATGCCTCAACAAAAACCTAGAAAAATTAGGGTTCTCAAAACCTGAAAGAAAAAGGCTGATTAGAAGACTACAGATTCAAGCCATCAATGGAACTGTAAAGATATGTAAAACTTTCCCAAAATTTAGGACATAAATACATATGCATGCATCTAGACATAAAAACGCATCCATAAAACAAACATACAAATCTGCTCATACACTAACACCAAATACTGCACACACACACATATGCACAAATATCTAGATGATGTTGATAAAAGTTCCAATGAAGGAGCCTTGAATCTATGTTAGAGTCTGGCTCTTTCTCTATGGACAAGAAATACAGAAATGAAACTGATTGACATACATACAAATATATATATATATATATATATATATATATATATATATATATATATATATATATATATATATGTATATGTATATATATACATATAATACAAATAATAAATGAGTATATGCATATATACGTACATGCATGTACATACTTACATCTTCCTGTATATATAGATGCATATCTGGGTACAGGACATTGCAAACCCAAGCATAGACAAATATATATATATATAAATATATATATATACATACATATCTATGCATATGAAGGCACGTGGCTTAGTCGTTGGTGTATTCGGCTCGTGATCATAGGGTAGCAAGTTCGATTCCCGGTGGTGCGTTGTGTCCTTGAGCAAGACACTTTATTTCACGATGCTCCAGTCCACTCAAATGACAAAAGTGAGTAGTACCTTGTCACATTCTGCGTCAGGTTGAATCTCCCTGAGAAGTATGTGGAAGGAGTACGCGTGTCGGTAGACGGCTAAGCCACTTGCACGTTAATCTCACGAACAAGCTATTCCGTTGATCGGATCACCTAGAACCCTCCTCGTTGTAAGCGACGGAGTGCCATACATTCATCTCTCCGCGATTTTCTCCCCTTGCAGGAAATTTCTCCTCGCTTTTATTTGTTAGTAAACCCTGTTTCTCTCTCTGCTTCTTACACTAAAAACAACTGCAAGATGACAGCAGTGGTCGTCACCAGTCAAATTTCATACGTATTCATATATAATATATATATATATATATATATATATATATATATATATATATATATATATATATATATATATATATATATATATATATATATATATATATATATATATATATATATATATATATATATATATATATATATATATATATATATATATATATATATATATATATATATATATATATATATATATATATATATATATATATATATATAATTCTTTTATTGTTTTACATGTCATTTGACTGCGGCCATGCTGGAGCATCGCCTTTAGTTGAACAAATCGACCCCAGGACTTATTCTTTGTAAGGCAATTATTCTATCGGTCTTTTTGCCGAACCGTTAAGTTACGGGGACGTAAATACATCAACATCGGTTCTCGAGCGATGGTGGTGATGTCAGACACAGACACAAAAAAAACATGCATACATATATATAGATATATATATACATATACGACGGGCTTCTTGCAGTTTATGTCTACCAAATCTACTCACAAGACTCTGGTCTGCCCGAGGCTATAGTAGAAAGCACTTGCCCAAGGTGCCACGCAGCGTGACTGAACCCGGAACCATGTGGCTTGGAAGCAAGCTTCTTACCACACAGCCACGCCAGCGTTTGTCTATATATATATATATATATATATATATATATATATATATATATATATATATATATATATAAATATATATATATATATATATATATATATATATATATATATATATATATATATATATATATATATATATATATATATATATATATATATATATATATATATATATATATATATATATATATATATATATATATATATATATATATATATATGTATATATATGTATATATATGTATATATATATATATATATATATATATATATATATATATATATATATATATATATATATATATATATATATACATATATATATATATTTGCAATGTGTCTGTGACCGATGAGGAGACAACTACTCCGAAATGTTAACATCTTATAGCCTATGTAGGTGGCGCTGCGAGCTGGTCAGCATATTCGAACTGATAACAACATAGTAATTTCACTTATCAGTGCTTACTGCTCCCCTCCCGTAATTTACTTACGCTGAGCTGCCGTATAGCGTTGCCACTCATCGTACGGTGATTGGAAAAGCATAAGAGAGGTAATCTCTTAATTCAGCTTGCAGTGCCATCTGCTTAGAGTCTGTGACCGATGAGAAGATAACTACTCCGAAATGTTAACATTTCATAGTCTACGTTGGAGGCGCTGAGAGCTGATTTAGGTGTATACACATCGTTTATCGACGAGCGAGATATATTCTCCGTGACAAAACACAGTGAGTAATTTCTTCTCCATTTTGAATATGCAGCAAGCATATTTGGACTGACGATAACATATCAATTTCATTTATCACTGCTTAGCGCTCCCTCTGCGTGATATATATATTTATACACACACATGCAAAGCGCGCGCGCGTGCACACACACATATATGTATTTATATACATATCTATTTATGTATGCATGTATCTATCTATCTATTTATCTATCTATCTATCTATACATACATACATACATATATACATATATACATACGTGTGTGTGAGTGTGTGTGAATGTGAGTGTTCGTGTATTCTTTTTTTGTTGTAGGGAATATTGGCTCTCGAGGGACATCGTATGAAGCTAAATATTGGGATAAAGAACTCCTTTGGATAGAAAATGCCGATGCCCTGTGTATGTGTATGTATGTTTGATAATAGATGCTAGTTTGTTTACGCTCCTCTAACCTAGTGATTCAGGAAAAGTGGCGACATAATAAGTTCCACGCTTGAAAATCAGTATTGGAATCGATTAAATCGATTAAGTCCCTTCAAAGCGTGGATCCCAGCATTGACACAGTCCAGTGACTGAAACAAGTGATGCATACGTCTCTCATGTTACTGAGGTATGCAGCAATGGAAACAATATGGTATTGCTTAGGTGGGAAAATCCTGAGTCGTGTCATTCCTTAAGAGTAGAAATCTTCCACCATCACATCGGAACAATCCAGGTAGTTCTATTTTCATTCCATTGCTAAAGACCATACGAAGATAAACAAAATTCGTCAACCGAGGCAGTTCATTTAGGAGTTATTCTGTTAAATTGTACTATAACGATTAAATGGACAGAATAAAATAAGAAATACGTTAAAATTCGTCTAACTTATTTTGTTTAGTTCTTGAAACCTTATTTACATTATTTACATTATTTATATTTGACGGATATTTGTCATCTTGTTTGTTGTTAACACAATGTTTCATCAGGTGTCTTGGGGAAATTTTGAACCTGGGTTCTCACTCCTAAGGTATTTTTTCGATGTTGTTGTTGTTGTTGTTATTATTATTATTATTATTATTATTATTAAGGTCACTGCCTGGAGTCGAACTCGAAATCTTGGAGTTAGTAGCCCGCACTCTTAACTGCTACGCCATATGCTCGTGAGCATATGGCGTAGTACAGCCATGCAGTACTTCTTGAAAGTACTGCATAGCTGTGCGGTAAGAAGTTTGCTTCCCAACCACTTGGTTCCAGAAGCAGTCGCTCTGTATGGCACCTAGAGCGAGTGTCTACTCCTATAGCCCCGGGCCGACCAAAGTACTCTGAGCGGAGTAAGCAAACAGAAACTGAAGGAAGCCTATCATATATATATATATATATATATATATATATATATATATATATATATATATATATATATATATATATATACATATATATATATATATATATATATATATATATATATATATATATATATATATATATATATATATATATATATATATGTATGTATGTATGTATTTATGTATGTATGTATGTGTGTGTGTGCATGCATGTGCGCACGCCCCTGAGTGTCTATATTTTTGTGCTTGCTCCCACCACTGCTTGACACCCGGTGTTGGTTCGTATACGTCACCGTAACATTAGCGATTCGGCGAAAGAGAACAACAGAATAAGTTCCAAGCATTAAAAAAATACAAGTGATGGGATCGATTCGTTCGACTAAAATTCCTTAAGGTTGTGCCCTAGTATGAACGCAGTCTAATGACTGTAACAAGTAAAAGATGAAAATATAAAAACATTAGATTGATATATGTTTGACATTAAAATACATCGCTATTTTTAAAATGCACTGACGTCAAAGTAAAGTCTACATGAAAATCAAAAGGGTGAATAATACTGATACAAAGAGAGAAAAAAAACTGAGAAAACAAACAAATGATTTAGCAGTTCCGAAAAGTATTGTAGGAAATAAACCGTATTCTCTCTTTATACTTTTAATTTAATAAGAGATTAAATTTGAAAAGATTTGAATGGAACTCTGGGTTGGGAATAAAAGCTAAATTAAAGTTAATAGCTTTGGAAGATGAATATCCTAATGTTCAAAAAATGTGTTTCAACATAAAAAGTAACATTAGGGTGTCGAGCTGGCAAAATCGTTAGCACGCCGGGTAAAATGCTTAGAGAATTCAAATTCCTTTGATCAAATGCCTTTGATCTTTTCGGAGTCAATAAATTAAGTACCAGTTGAACACTTGGATCGATGTAACCGACTTACCCACTCCCTTTAAATTGCTGGCCTTGTGCAAGAATTTGAACCCAATATCATTTTACTTCTCAGGGAGCGAGATGGTGGAATCGTTAGCACGCCGGAGAAAATGCTCAGTGGCAGAGAAGACCACTATAAATCTCTTATTTTAGTATTGCTGATATAGAATTATATGAAGAACTATTCGACCCATTGTTTCTTATTTTATTTCTTTAACCCTGCGACAGCATTTCACTTACAGAAATGAAGGGCACTACAATGTACCAGCATATGATTCAGTTAGCATTTCAACATACTCTGCATGGCAAAATCGTTACAATTTCGGCACAAGGCTAGCGATTTTCGGGAAAGGAGTTAGTTGATTACATCAATCTCAGTTTGACTGGTTCTTTATTTTACTTATTCCGAAAAGATGAAAGGTTAAGTTGACATTAGGGTGATTTGAACTCAGAAAGTAAAGAGCCGAAAGAAATGCTGTTCAGTATTTTGTCCGACGCACAATGACCACACCAATTCGCCACCTTTGCAAATACTACAAAAGAAAGAGCTACGTCCACTGAAGACACACTTTATATAACAGCACATGTGAATCAAACCTATAGGAATGCCAACCACAAGAATGGTTAGAGTATACAGAAACAATCTCTGCAAGGAACAACATAATAAAAACATGTTCGACTGTAAGTAATCGTGATCTATTTGGAATATTTGCTTGAAAGTTTATTGCATGGTGGCTGGATTTATATCTAATTTGGTGAAGAATGAATATTCACTGGTTAATTAATTAGGAAACTCACGTACGCAGTAAATGTCTTTAAATTGATAAGCTGTGTGTTTGTTAATGCTATTAAACTTTATCAGATTTTCGGTTTCTCATTGATTTCATTGATACAACGGGGATGCGTATCGATAGGAGAACAGTATGGATTGATAAATCTGTTGATACAAGTAGATGAGAGAAAGCTGGATGTAAAGTAAAGAGATGTTCCTCAATGTTTCAAGAGTTATAACTGATTTAACGAAACTAATTACAAATGGACTGAACGAAGCAGTGAAATGTTAAAGCATAACAACTTAGATATAAACAACTTTGACGAGTCGAGAAACTTTCGTAAATACAAAGCCGTCAAAGCAACTTCTTACATACATGTACACATACACACATTCATATGTGTATATATTTATGTGTATAAGTATACACATATATGTGTGTGTACATACACACTCACATACATACACATACATACATACATACATACATACATACATACGTACATACATACATACAAAAATATCCTGTTGCTTGAGGCTTGGTTCCATGTTAGAAACCGGGTCTTTCTCTTTTGGCAAGAAATCTTGAAATAAAATTGAATAATGACATACATACACACGTACATACATACGTACATACATACATACATACACACACACACACACAGATATGTGTACACACACACATACAAATATAGGATGCACGCTGAAAAGTTCCTAGCTTTAAAGGTATCGTGAAAGGCCTGGTTGAAGTTACGAGTTCTTTTACAAGACTTATGAAAACTGAAGGATCGCTGCGTAAATGTAAAAATCTGAGAGAGGAATATGCGAGTTAACATGGGATCTCTTGACGACAATGTAACCTTTATTTGACTGAGCTATCTTTGGTCCGACCTGTAGCTAGCGGATTATCCCATGTTTAAGTAATTACTACTTCCAAGTTTCTGATAGCTATGAAACGAATGTAGGATGGCTTTTATCTGCTCCATTCCATAATTTTGGATTTTTATTCGCATACAACCTTTACGTCAATAAACAGCTACTGTCCTTGAAAGATTTTTTTTATACCTTCTACGGTGTGCACGAGCTTACTAACTTTCTACACCCTGATCCTTTCGATCTTACATTTACATATCATTATATACTAGAAAATCTACCCATCTACAATGGAGGCATAAAATGAGGCAGGGAAGTCATAACAGCAGTATGTATTGAGAAATGTGTAAATAGACTTGATAGATTACTGGGTCATAGAAAAATCACATTATTGTTGGTAATACAGCAGTTTATTACAGCAATATATCGTGTTTGCAACTAAGTGATATGTGATGACGATTCACTCCCGAGTTGAAATAGGCTCCCAGCCTCTGTATTATGAACGATTATGTGGACCACTCTTAACGAAAGCCGGACCTTCTTTCGACCACTACATAAAACGTATTAAGAAAAGAATGTTATTTAAATATACTTTTATTTTAGTTGTTTACATTATTTTACGCTTGTTTATACTCTTATACATTAAATTTCACATAAATTTCCTTATTTAAATAATGAATCAAATTCCTTTCGATTATATCAATATGATTAGAAAACTTCTTTGTAAACGATATTTTCTGTTTGGTCGACACTAATTTTCAAATTACTGGATTCCGTCGCTCTACTCATAGCGACGCATAACTGGCCGTGTGCAAACATCGGAGTGGGTAAAAATACACCAACACGATCTAAAGTCTGGCCCTGTGCTTTGTTTGCTATGAATGCACGAGCGAAATCTTTAGGGTTGCAAAAAATCAAACTAAGACTTACCTCTCCTGTTCTATGCGAATAATGTCAGAATGTTCTGGTACCATGGGTTATTTTGATTGAAAAAACTGAAACGTAGACAGCAGCCGCTTCAGTTCTATATTTAATAGATGAGGAATTATTTACATTATTTACATTTGACGGATATTTGTCCTCATCTTGTTTGATGTTAACACAACGTTTCGGCTGATATACCCTCCAGCCTTCATCAAGTGTCTTGGGGAATTTTCAAATCTGAGTTCTAATTCCCAAAGTATGGCGTAGTGGTTAGAGGCGCGGGCTACTAACCCCAAGATTTCGAGTTTGATTCCAGGCAGTGACCTGAATAATAATAATAATGATAACAACAACAACAACAACAATATCGAAAAATACCTTAGGAATGAGAACCCAGGTTCGAAATTTCCCCCAAAACACCTGATGAAGGCTGGAGGGTATATCAACCGAAACGTTGTGTTAACAACAAACAAGACGAGGACAAATATCCGTCAAATATTAATAATGTAAATAATGAGCAGCCGCTTCGATTAGCTGTTTGGAATCCTGCTCGAGACTGATACATTTCAATAACCACTAAATAATCACACACACTATATGCTGACACACACTTTTTCCTTTTTATTTTCGCCTTTAACCGCCTTTGCGACCCCGTTCATATTTATGATGGGGCCAAGAACTAAACGATGAAAATCCAGAGTTTTTTGTGGTCGGTGATTTTTAATAAAAATGTGTGGGTGGTTTACCAATTCAAAAATTGATATCCATGAAATAATCATACCTTCTGATTTTTTAATGCTAAAACCCTTCCTGGCGACAATCTTTGTAACCCCATAAAATATCGTAACCATTGGTTCAGCCGTCTGGCCGTAAAGAGGTAACTGACAAAGAGACAGACAAGCAGACAGATAGACGTACATTACACCTATTATATTAAGATAGCAAATCTGCTCATCTACGATGGGAAATAAAGGGATAGTATCGCAAATCTAAACCTTCTAAATTCACGAACTATATGGGATGGGGTGGGGTGGATCCAGAGTTTATTTTTGTCGCCGGCATTTTAGCAAAAGAAATCAAGGGTGATTTATTAATAGTGAACTCACCTTGTGGTGATATTTGTGTACATGTGTACATATTCAATAACAGGGGGACTCTCAGTGTTTATTCCAGGACAGTCATTTTTATATGAATGGCATTGTATATTGATTTTGCGACAATGTCATGTCGCATGGGGAGATAATACTTTGATGATATTTTTGGGCAGCTGCTAATCACATTCGTGATGTCTTCCACAGAAATATCACATAATCTACATTTTCGGTCCCATCTCGGAGCTCTAAGGGCTTCAATGTCTCTTTTGTTGATTAGATATTTTGTAATAATCTCCTGTTCTTAGATTGCAAATACATAGCATTCGAAGTGTGATGTAGTGGTCAAGAGAGGCTTCGCTATATGTCAATGTTATTATCTTCTTCAAGTCTTCAGGAAACATACGCATGCATGGTGTTTTTATGTATATATGTATGTATGTATGTATGTATGTATTTGTGTGTGTATGTACGTATGTATGTACGCATGTATGTATGTACGTACATACGTATGTATGTCTGTATGTACGTACGTATGTATGCATGTATGTATGAATGTATATATGTATGTATGTGTGTGTGTGTATGTGTGTGTGCGTGTGTGTGTGTATGTGTGTGTTTGAATGTATGGATGCTTCTTACCTAAACTAGACGTTTGAAAACAAAACTCACGTAACTGCATTCTGGAAAGTTGAGGCAATATTTATAGCAAGGATAATATACGTGAACACCTACAGAAATTGAATGAGATTTGGAGATTATTTTATATTGACAACTGATACAAGTACGATACTTAGCTGACTTTTTGCAGAAAAATGTACTTGAATACTCACTTTGACCCTCTCCAAGCGTATCACTTTTGTGTTAAATTAGTTGACATTGAAACGAGTGTAATTTGATTGGGACGTTTTGGATTCTTTTCATATATTATGATGGTGAGTGCATTCATACTTAATTAAATCTATTATGAATCAATTTTTCAATCCTCGACTAACAGTCAAAACGCTTCGATGGCATAAAATATACGTGTATATATACAGATGTGTATGCATGTATAATGTGTGTATATATAATGTGTGTGTAGATAGGTAGATGGATGCGCGTGTATGTGTATGATTATATATATATATATATATATATATATATATATATATATACGTACAGATAATATTCACAATATATGATACAATATATCATACAATATATATATATATATATATAATGTGTGTATATATAAGTGTGAATAAGAGAGAGAGAGAGAGAGAGAGAGAGAGAGAGAGAGAGAGAGAGAGAGAGAGAGAGAGGTGGGATAGGGAGAGACAGATGCTTTCAAAATAATGACTTATTCTTTGTAAGCCTAGTACTTATTCTATCGTTCTCTTTAGCCGAACTGCTAGTTTACGGGGACGTAAACTAATTTTTTTTCCTTATGAGGTTTTTCGCTCTATCTACTTGATAAATTCTTATAAAGATTTTATCCTGTTTTAAAATTATATATATGTATATATATATATATATATATATATATATATATATATATATATATATATATATATATGCGCTTAGTCTTAAAATGGTGGCAGCTGATGAAGGAAGTGTTCTCTATGTGACCTGTGTGTTTTCTTTTTGCAACGTCCTGTACCCAGATTTGCATCTATATATACATGTAGATGTAGGTATGTACATACATATACGTATATATGCATATACTCATATATTATTTGTATTATATGTATATATATATATATGTGTCTGTGTTTGTATGTACATATGTGTGCGTGTGTGTGTGTGCGTGCGTGCACATTTGTGTGCGTGAGCTGCTTGTCTGTATTTGCGTGTGTTTTTTGCTTCGTAGTCCCTTAAATTCAACACTTCAATTAAGAGAGTTACATCTAATTATATAAATAGAACTACTACCGATCAACAATCAATTAACTATATCGCTGACACACTGAAAAACAATAGAGATTTTGTGCATAGAAAGAAGAATGCATGAAATATTGTATCAATGTATTTTAAAAGTAGCCATGTCATGATGTCATGTGCCAACTGAAATAACTCCAAACAATGCAAATGACCCAGTCTATATTCGTAGCTGTGTAATATTCTTTTCTACTCTTTCCTTTATCAATGATTCTCCTTTCTGCTATTGGTTTCTAAATGTTGTCAATGATGTTCAGTTGTCATTATCCAGTTACGTTTGGTTCGCTTATTAGACAGAACTTGAACATGATAGCAATAACTATCCTCACTCTATGATTGTTCTGTTTTTGTTTTATTATTATTATTATTATTTTCTTGAACCGTTGAACTTACAAGGTTGGTTACTCGATTTCCGCGGCCTAAATGTGACAGAGATCACAACATTATATCTGAACTGGACGCCGGTCCATTGTAGGGTTCAATGCCATTAATTTTGGGGGATGGGGGTGTAAACTAATGTATACACCGTCACATCTGCGTTAGCTCTTGAATGGTACCTTATTTTATCGACCCCGAGAGTTGACTTTACGAGATTTGAACTCGGAACGTAAAGAGCCGGAAGAAATAACAATTAGCATTTTGTCCAACGCGCAAGCGAATCTGCCTACTCGCCGCTTATTCCTTGATATACTTCGTACAAATATGATGAATCATTATTGAATTAAAGCAATTTAACTCTTTTGATCCAATCAGTCCCTGTTTCTATGATACATACACCTTGTTTTAAAATGATTTTACTTGAAACCTTGCTTCACAATGTCGTGCTAATTTATGTCAAAAATGCTAGCTAAAAAAACGATGAAGATATTCTAATAGATTCTTTATCTTAAATAGTAAATGGAACAAAGGCTGCATATTTCAGCAAAAATATGGTAAACTAAGGGGTTAAACTCCCAATAAATAGGCCCCATTACGCAATTCATTTGTTATATTCTATTAAAAGTACTTCTGTTCACTTAATAAGAAATGACATACAGGAAACCTATTTTATCTCCATTGCAGTATTAAGCTGTAATGGAGATAAAATTTAGCGAGGTAGCAAAAGCAGTGGCCGTGACATTTTCCTGCGTTACGTAGACTTGTGGAAGGGATGAAGGAAGGTGCTCTCAAACCG
>NC_142932.1:76643950-76708950 GCF_046866305.1 Octopus bimaculoides
GTAAAAGGCAAATGAATTATTAGAAGTGATTTTCAAGTGTTTCTTTTTTTTTAAATATGTAATGTAGATTATACATAAAATTCCTTTGAACTATATGTAGGCTGTGTGTATATGTGCACGCGCTCTTGTTTCTGGGTGTGTACGAGTGCATGTATGTATATAAAAGATATTTATCTCTCATTCGATGGAGTATATTTTTGTTGATCCCACTAATAGCGGTACATTTCAATACACACACACACACACACACACATGCACACACGCACACGCACACGCGTATTATAATAATAATAATAATAATAATAATAATAATAATAATAATAATAATAATAAAAAGTGACAACAAAAGAATGAGACCTCGATATTTGGTAAATAGAGGATCATTTATATACATATAGTTTCGGACAATCAGTAAGTTGTCATAATAATACTCGGATTTTCAAATGCCGGAGCTAAGAGCTAAGATGCATTCTGATACGCTCATGCACACACACACACACACACACACACACACACACACACACACACACACACACACATATATATATATATATACCTATGTTTGTATGTGTGCGTATATATGCATATAATATATATATATATATATATATATATACCTATGTTTGTATGTGTGCGTATATATGAATATAATATATATATATATATATATATATATATATATATATATATATATATATATATATATATATATTCTTTTACTTGTTTCAGCCATTTCACTGCGGCTATGCTGGAGCACCGCCTTTAGTCAAGCAAATCGGCCCCAGGACTTATTCTTTATAAGCCTAGTACTTATTCTATCGGTCGCTTTTGCCGAACCGATAGGCTACGGGGACGTAAACACAGCAGCATCAGTTGTCAAGCAGTGTTGTGGGGAGAAACACAGACACACACACAGACACAGACACACACACACATACACACACACACACACACATACACACACACACACACACACACACACACACACACACACACACACATATATATATATATAAATATATATACGCATATACGACGGGCTTCATTCAGTTTCTGTCTATCATATCCACTCACAAGGCTTTGGTCGGCCAGAGGCTATAGTAGAAGACACTTGCCTAAGGTGTCTGAACCCGGAACCATGTGTTTGGTAAGCAAGCTACTTACCACACAGCCTCTCCTGCGCCTATTGTATGTATATATACATGCATACGCACACACACACATATACACACACACATACGTGTGATTGAACAAGCGAAAGAAAGCAGTATTCAACACGTTTGCTAGGAATTGCATTAAAAAAAAAACAGTTTGATTCGGCTGTTACGTGCGTACGAAAGTGTTATTAAGCATATACATATATTTATATATGTATGTATGTATGTGTGTGTGTGTGTGTGTATGTGTCTGTGTGTGCATGCATGTATATATGTATGTATGCACGTGTATGTATGTATGTATGTATGTATGTATAAATCTATCTGAGTGTGTGTGCGCGCGCGTATTCACTCGGGTTTACAGTATAAAAGAATTACAAAGTGATTTCCAGAAGTTTTGAGACTTTTTAGGAGTGTTATGTATATATGTATGTATGCACGTGTATGTATTTTTAGGAGAGACATTTATTAATCTCAAAAATTATAAAACTCTAATTTCTTGTAATAAAACTCAAAGTAGCATCTTCTCACTTTAATGGACTTGTTCCACCACTCCATCCACTTCATCGAAGTCCTTCGAATCGAAATAGTCCAGGATACATGTCACAGCTTCGTTCATCTTCTGAATGTCTTGAAAACGACTGTCGGTGAGGTTGTCCTTCAGCTAGCAGTATAATCGAAAGTTACAGGAAGGAAGGCCTGGACTGTAGGGAAAGTGAGGGACAGTTTTGATACCCAACTCTCTCACATATTTTGTTACCAGGTTGGAATTGGGAACTGGTGCATTGTCCTGGTGCAGGCATACAGACCCGAATGGACGTACTCTGGCCTTTTGTGAGAAATCTCTGAATTCTTTCAAAATCTCCACAATGTACTCTTTGTAGACCGTCTGGCCGAAGGTTAATCCAGTGGATGTAGATGATGTCCTTGCTGTCGAAAAAGGGGACCATCATGAGCTTCCAGGTGGACTTGCCTTGTTCGGACTTCTTTGGTCTCGAGGAGCAAGGATGCTTCAATTGGGTACTCTCTTGGCTTCTGAATCATAACAGTACATCCATCTTTCGCCACAAGTTCCCAGAGATTAAAGTATTCCTGGACTGGAGGTAATGAACTCAACCACCTCCCTGCTGTCACCAATCATCTTTTCTTTCTGTCCGTCCCTGAGAACTCTGGAAACAAACTTTAAACAAATTTTGCGCATGTTCAGATCCTCGTGAATAATTCTGCGTACAGTTGGCACACAAATTCCAGACAGTATGCTTATTGTTTTTATCGTCACACGACGTTCGTCATCCACAAAAGTGCAAATTTTCTCAACCCCCCTCTGATGCGCTGACTCTTTCTCCCTCCCACATTTCTCATCGTCTCTCACCCCCTCTCTACCGTTCTTGATCCCATTCTGCATGGGGAAATAGATACTTAGCTCATACAAGATATTCCTAAAGGAATCTGGGACAGTTCATAAGTTTCTGGAGCGTCTCTACACAATAAAACACAAAATAGCGAGCTTCAAATAGTCTTTAAGACGTGACAGCATTCTGTAAACTAGTCAGCTGTAACTGGTAAAATTCTATCTAATATACATCAAGTTTTAACATTTGACACCGCCAGACATTTAATAATTACTTTTCGGATTGTACCAACCTTTGTAATATTTATATTTTATTTACAGAACAATATGCTTAGTGACATTTCTTCCGGCTCTTTTTGTTCTGAGTTCAAACCCACTGGGGTCGAATTTTACTGCCATCCTTTCTGAGTCGATAAAATAAGTACCAGTTGAGCACTGGTTTCGATGTAATCGACTAAAAACTTTGTGCTAAATTTTGAAACCGTAGGCGCAGGCATGGTTGTGTGCTAAGAAGATTTTTCCCAACCACATGGTTCCGGATTCAGTGACACTTTGGGCAAGTGTCTTCTACTATAGCCTTGGGCCAACCAAAGCCTTGTGAGTGGATTTGGTAGACGGAAACTGAAGAAGCTTTTCGTATGTATGTATGTATGTATGTATGTATGTATGTATGTATGTATGTATGTATGTATGTATATATATATATATATATATATATATATATATATATATATATATATATATATATATATATGTATGTATGTATGTATGTATGCATGTATGTATGTGTGAGTGTTGTGTGTGTGAATGTGTGCGCGCGCATATTTGTATGTGCTTGTGTTTGTTTCCAGGCCATCACTTGACAACTGATGCTGGTGTGTTTATATCCCCATAGCTTAACGGTTTGGCCAAAGAGACCGATAGAATAGGTACTAGGCACACAAAGAATAAGTCCTAGGGTTGATTACTTCGACTAAAACATTTAAGGTGGTGCTCCAGCATGGCCGCAGTCAAATGACTGAAACGAGTAAAAGAATAAATATGTTATGAAGAAATTATTGAACAAATATTGCTTGACAGCATTTCATATTTACGCTGTTTGTTGTGTGGGTTCAAAACCCACCAGAGTCGTTTTTGCGTTCAATTGCAGCAGTGTAAGTAGAAGAATTATCAGTATCATAATACTGAGAATATTCGTAGGAGAACTTTAGTGAATCGAACATAATGCATGCTTCTTGCATTGCTTATGCAACCTGCTAATTCATTAGGAAAGAGGTGGTGATGAAGTGTGATAATTTATAGTGATGTAAAAGATGTGAAATGATTTCAAATAAGAAATGAAAAAGCAGGTTCAGCGAGTACTTACAACTACATTAGAGACCCGTCATTAATCGAGAATATCGATTTTTTGCCAGAAACTTAGAAGGATGGAGGTGTAAGTTGTAGCGAGCTGAGTCTTGAGAATACCGATCTATCGACTGAAAGCCCGATGGTTCGTGCCATGCTACTGTGACTCTTTCGTTTTCAAGACAAAAGCGCAAAACTCTCACTGACTCGGTCCACCAAGTTACACCTTAAAGCTACAAGCAGCAACAAAACAGTTGTAAACATAGTCTAAATCATTTATCTTAAACTATTTAGAACTGTTATTCTCTTCTCTTACTTGTATTTGTGACCAATCCACCAAATCTCTACACATTCATGATGCCTTTCTTGCCCATAAATACAATCTTTAAATTGCTACCAGCCCTTGTAATCGTGATAACATAATATCTCAGCTGACATATAATATACATCAGAGTAAAGTCATCTCTACGAATCTCACGAAATTTCTAGAATTTCAAGAAGAGATGTCAGACAACTCTTATTCTTAGGATCATCCCTCTCGTTTGGAAAGTTTTACCTGATACTCAAGTGAAACTACTATATGGGTAATTGGACATTCATTTAGATATATCTCGCATGAACCTGTAAACTCTAAGCGGTTCCAGCATAACTGTACCACTGTTATAGAGACAAACATAACTGTTTGCACTCCTTAGTGGACATCATCATCAACCATTGGGAAACATAGTCCGTTATTGAAACCCAAGATGAACACCAGGATGAGAAAAAGTCTTTTACTGTATCGCAAGTGGCTCCCTGGTAATGCCTGCAAGTTTACTCACTGCTCCGTTTCTGTTCAAATTCTATTAAAACATCTTATTCTTTGCTATGGTAATTTCGGTTAATCTCTTCAAAAGCTCCTACAAGCCTTGTAAAACCCAAGATCCCTGGAGAAATAAGCCTATTGCAGACAATGTTGCATTTAATGAGGTCTTGTCACCTTCATTAGTTTCTTCACAAAACACACAAGCATCTATACATATAAGCATGTTAGTGTGTCTCTGTGCATGCGCGCATGTGTATGTGTGTGTGTATATAGGAGACTGCGCAAAACACATACATACATACATACATACATACAAGCACACGCATAGCCACCAAAATACCTGCTTCAATGTTCACGTCCAATATCTCAAAGATAATACAAATTGTAACAAACGACCGCTTCTTTCCTACCACTGTCCGACAAAGTGATCATCTATCTCTACCATTTCTAAATCTCTGTCTAATTCTACAGCAGATTCTTTACTTTGACAACTTCGGTCCATACTGCTGTTTTTACATCAGCAATGTTCTTGATCGAATCCGGCTCAACAACTTTCTGTCTGGCAACGCTATTCTCGTACATGTTCCACTCTTCTGTATCTTGGAACAGCTGTTTCCTGTTAAATGACCCTATTTTACTGTTTCAGTGGAATCTTCTCTTAACCACATTCCCTTAATTCATATGCGTCTTAGTTCTTTTACACTCTTCTTTACATACATTATATCGTTTGTCAGCCCTGTTTAGCCTCACACTAACAGGCTTCTGGTAGGCGCATCTGCTAGTGGAGTATGTACAATTTCTAGGAAAATATAAGGACCAAACGATGTAATCTTTCATACTTCTACTACGCATTGATTAAAATAAATATGTAGATTAAACAAACATACAACACCGCGATCTTATTGACCGTGGACAAACATACGTCTTCAAAGTTTTCAAGCGATTTGCGATCTCGCAGCCTGTCACAAATTTTAAAAACAACACGTGTTTATAATATATCCAATTCTACATCACGAAAAGTGATTATTTACATCTGAAATAAACATTATTTCAGACAAGAGGATCTGGAAATGGTGTTGTAACTTACAAGCAAATCTTTTTCTTAAACTATAACAAATATTATACCAATTACATCCAATGTCTTTTCTCTGTTACTTCTAACACCACAGATACAGTGGGTTTAGCATCTATGTACCCACCAACAGTGCACTGCTCAGTTCAGTTTGATGTTTTGATACTGACGAATTTCCGAGACTGTAAAGGAATGGATATGTTGTAAATAAGTAGCTGGAGCCGCTTCAAAATTTTGGTTCATCGTTATCAGACGTCTTACTGTAATGCACACATTATACTTAGCTGTTGTACAAGGAGATAATTTTGTAGAAGTACCATGCTATAAAGCAAGAAGGAAACATCCATTAGTTAACTGACTTCATCACAGTTTCAGTCTTAACATAACTTAATATGCTTAAATACCAATTCAAGGTCTCTCTATGCTATAAGCAGTGTTCATTGTAAGTAAGCATTCAGTTAGTTCATATCTTGGTTCATCACTACACACTTTTCCTAGAGATATTAGCCTACAGAAATCCTAGCTGGGTATCCGTACCAATCTCACCAGATGAGTTGGGGCAGGAATGAGACTGTAGCGTACATGGTTTTGTGTCCCCTCTCTTCACTAATCAATCAAATCACTATTTGAACACATCTTGCATCACGTATGCTAACCATGCTATTCCTATGAGAATAGCCAGGACAGCATGCGTGAATGCTATTCTTATGAGAATAGCACTTGTTTCCTACCTTTTCTAGAATATCAAAACTGTTCCGACAACTGGAGCACATATGTCTGTATAGTTAAGAAGTTCGCTTTAGAATCACTTGGTTTATGGTTCAGTCCCAATAGAATAAATACTAAACATTTAAAAAAAGTAAGGAGGTCGTTCTTTTCGAGTAAAACCCATCAAGGCGGTGCCCCAGCATGGCCACAGTCTAACGAGAGAAACAAGTAAAAGATTAGAGGAAAGATAAAAGAATATCTGGTACATATACTTAAAAGTTAGGTAAACAAATGCTCTGACTATAAAACATCGTACCCAGAAATGAAATTCAACTTGTACCGATTTGAATATATAATGTTTGAACATATTGTCTTGAAATTCAGATTGCCTGTATCTCAGACATCCTAGATGCCGCAGTTTGAAACTAATACCCCAGCTTTAATAACAAATGCTAAGCCAAAACAAGAGAGGCGACAACCAAATCTTTATCAAATCACATACGACCACCTTTAAGAATTACATTCTAAATAATACAGTTGTATATATACTGAAATATTGATCATAATTCTTCTCAATCAAAATTAACCTGAAGCTAAATAACATCAATAACAACAACAACAAGAAATAGAAACACTATAGCAGGTTTTCTTATTTCGCATTCACATTTCGCAAGTCACATATTTCTTTCCCTTCTTTTCAAATATGCCACTAAATAATTCCACCTGCAGAATTCCCATCAAATCCTACTCCAACGGTCGAATGTATACTTAATGCCGCTATCCCTTATAGACATCACCTCCCAATTCAGTCTCGGATCCAACAGAGTAATAACGGTAAACCTTTTCACAAGGAACATTAATTTCGTCATTTGGGAAATATTTCCACTGATACAAAATCACCTTTCTTTCTTTCTTTCTTTCTTTCTTCTTCTTCTTCTTCTTCTTCTTCTTCTTCTTCTTCTTCTTCTTCTTCTTCTTCTTCTTCTTCTTCTTCTTCTTCTTCTTCTTCTTCTTCTTCTTCTTCTTCTTCTTCTTCTTCTTCTTCTATTAACAAAACCGTCTTTCTCTGATCTTCAACCAATCTATGCAATATTATGGCGTTATATTACGCTCTCAGTTTCTTTTCCCACGCAAACTCATCAACGACTCTCTTCTCCTTAATGTCATTTCTCATGAATTTATTATTATCATTATTGTTATCTTTATTATTCATGATTTGAGAAAAAGTATGCATCAAGGGTTTCGATTCTTCAAAAAGAATTACACGTATTGGAACCATGCAGGATGTGTGGCTTGGGTGCGTGCAAGGTTAAGTTTTGTTTCTGTATCTTCTATTACATTAAAAGTATTTTTCGTAATATATATATGCCCTCTTAGTAGAGTAGTGTTCTGAATATTGTGTATATATGTACGGTGGTTGTGGTAGTGGAAGGAATTTACATCGAGCACAAGAGCAACGCCAATAGTTAAAATAAGAACTCATTAATAATTAAAGAACAATAAAAATAATAAACTGCTACAAATATCATAAACCGTAAATGAAAATAAGAAAAGGATACTAGACTTGAGATCAACCACGTATGGCGATTTGACACACCTTATATACAATCCTGGATTAATCTGATTTACAATAGGCAAGAGCTCACTTACAGTTTTTGTCGCCAGTCTACGGCTACACAGTTATTGTAGGCCCACAAACATAAACCAATTTAGATACACTCATCTATTGTTCCTAATATTTTCTGGAGGACAGTACTTCCTTTTCCGTCTTCATCTTCCCCTCAAATTGTAGCCAAAGAAGGTGTCGAGAAATTGTCTTGAGAAGAAAAGTGTTGTCTTCTAATTTTTTCAACCACGATGACCATACAACGTCCTTCACTATTGCCATCATACAGAGCAAGATTGCTGTCTCTTCCTTACTGAGAGCAGACAGTGGTCTGGCCCTCATGATGGATTCAGATTGCCGGATCTGTCGTGGACTCGATAACATGTGTCGACATACACCCACTTATTAGTAATATATGCTCCCCAAAAGAATGCTTGCTGCTGGATTCGTCATATAGTGTACATCTCCACCTGGATGTTTGTTCACAGATCCCATATTGTCTTCACCCTAGATTTTAATTTGGACAGGTAACACTCCCCTATAGTACTTCCAGACCAAAATCATTTGAAAGCTATCCATAATCTCCGACCTGAAAGTCTTCTACGAGAGACTATTCAGACTGTCGTCAATGAGGATCAAGATCATTCCCATGCTTTCATCTTCCATAAATATTCTATTGAATGCAAGAGTTAATATTTTGCTGACCACAGGGTTCAGCCGAGCGAGAGCAGTAAGCGTTCTGCAACATTACAGAATCGAAAGATTCAGTTGCAATCTGCACTGACCCAGGTCTGCTGTGTGGGTGAAGTGTCAAGCTGCAGGTGTGTCGTACGAGTGGCGATTACACTTTGTGGTCGTAATACAGGAAATTTTGCAGATGTATGATTTTGAACACTTACCTGTGCATCATCATCCATGGCGTCTCAGATCACATAATAATAATAATAATAATAATAATAATAATAATAATAATAATAATAATAATAATAATAATAATAAGATAAAGAAGTAGAAGGAGAGTTTAGGGATTCTTTTATCGAGTCTTCTTATTTCAATTGTCTCCAGTCATTTTAATCCCCCGCTCATTTTTGTTTTTGTTTTAGCCTTACAATGTGATAGCTTATGAATTCCTGCTCGGCTCTTGAAATAGTGGAAGAAGCAATCTCTTTTTTTCTGATTTGTGCGTGTTGTTGCTCTAGGAACAGCAGTCTTCATGGCCTACTTTTGTTGTTTCAGTATGTTTCCTTTTAGCAACTCGCGCTCTCCTGGAAATGGAAGCCCTTATATGACTTCTACTATCACAAGTGTAACAGCTACATTTTGCACCTGAAAAGAGTGTAATAACGTGTTTCTGTCCTCACTCAGAAGACAGGATTTAACAAAGCATAATTGCTGTATGATAGTGCAAGTTTATGAAAACTCATCCGGCCATAGATTATCATAATTGACGTCTATTTTGACCATCTGCCCATTATGTGCAATCAAACTTGTTACAAGCCAAAGGTCAGTGTTATTACAGATTCTTTTGAAGTGACTTTCGTACTTAGTTCTCCTACATAATGTGGAATTGGTCAATAAGCAAGCATGTTATACACTAAAGTTGTCTCTTTGTCCTGTTTTCAGTTGTATAAACAATGCACACAGTACATATATGTCCATCTTCACTCGATGTTGGACGTCTAACTCATTGAACAGTAAGCTGTTATTTGTAGGGGGCAAGAAAAAGCCACGTATATTATTTTCCCTCACCTCTTTCACAGCTTCAACTTGATAAGTATTTTCGTAGAATAATGATGCCGTGTACATTTTATTCTCCAAATGTCCCGTACCCAAATTTCGTCTGCTTTAAGTTATATTTGCAAAAGTAGAGAGCGATCTTCCAATGAAATTGCTCTCATGGAAATAATTTCATTGCAATAGCAATCATTAAAAAATACAAACTCAGGCAATTGTTGTTCATTTCTTATACGTAGTATTTCAACTTTTAAGTCTTTACATACAGGGAAACTTGTATGTGAAAATTTGCAACTATTGAAATACTTCCTGTAATAACATGATTCACAAAATCATAATTATGTGCATAATAAACTTGTAATTCCACATCTCATAGATAATTTGATTATTGAAGTACATTTGATAGTATACCTCAACCTTAGATATTGTGGACAGTGCATATAAATTTGTTAAGCAAATATATGCAAAGTACATCAACCATTTCATGTCAAACTGGAAGCTACCATATCATTTCATAGTCAAAAGAAGATAATTAAAATCAGCCTATAACAAGAGGAATATTCCAAGCAAACATATTTTCACTTCTGCAAGTCTGTTTAAGGAATCCACGTATGGTGTTTAGAAACTACAGTAAAACTATAAACCAGAATCCATTAATCTACTTTCTTGGATAACTTTAAAATATTTACTAGAGACAAAAAAGAATTGGAAATCTCAATCAAATTATCTATAACCCAACCAAGCCAGAAAAATGATGAGAAAAGGCAAACATTAAATTTGATACGGAAATCAGAGAATTAAGAAAGAACATTCATATAAATACTAAGATACCCATGATACATATAAAATATAACATAGAGAAATAAGAGGAAAATTAGAAAAGAGTAATGCAAGGAATTTAGATTAATTTGGATGAAATAAAATAGCAGGTATAAAAACAATAATTATTCAGTTATGAAAATATAATTTCACCACCATAAAGGAGAAAGTTCAGTGAATTGAAGAACTCAGAAAAGCAAGGTAACTTCTAACAGACGTTTGAAGTCACCACGCTAAAGCTGATATAGATTGAATATATATATATATATATATATATATATATATACTTGGATGATTGCCTCATCCTATGGTCCCACACACTCGACCAACTCTTTGATTTCAAAACTCTAATTAACAGTGTCAACAACCATATCCAATTTACAATGGAATACAGTTAAGACCAACTTCTTTTTCTTGACATTCTCATTATAAAAATAGGTACCAGCATTGCGACTGATATTCATTACAAACCGACTGATTCCAAGCAATACCTTCTGTTCACCTCCAATCACCCAAAACATACAAAGACAAACATTCCCTTCAACCTTGCGAGAAGAATTTGCACAATTGTCTCTAATTATAGAACTCGAAATAAAAGACTCGAAGAACTAAAGGCAATTCTCCTCGAAAAACATTACCCAGCATCATTAGTTGACAATGGAATAGAACGGGCCAAGACAATTGCTACCCATGACCTGCGAAAACCGAAACACATACACGGCACGTTAAATAGTCTCCCATATTTCTCAACACACAATCCTAGAAATGCAGAAGCTTACACAATAATATACAAAAACATCCCACTACTGAATCAAGACCCACGTCTAAAAAGAGTACTCGCAACCCATAAAATAATAAAAAAGCAAAAGACAACCCAAATCCCTAAAAAACCTACTCACGAATGCAAAATTGCCCAACACAAGCCCACCACCTACTGTCAAAAAATGTGGTCGTTCCAACTGCAGGACTTGCATCCACCTCATGGAAGGAACAACATACAGATTCCAGTCGGGACACACTTTTGTCATAAAAAATAACTTCACCTGCGCATCAAAAAATTTACTTTATGCCATAATGTGTGAAGGGTGCCACAAAGAATACATAGGGCAAACGAGCCTTGCTCTCAGAGAAAGGATGACAGTCCACCGCCAACAATTGAGGGATCCCACCACAAGACAGATACCACTCAGTGGGCACTTAGATCTCTGTGCACAAAACAAGTCCCCCAAATTCCTAGTTTTCCCATTATACCAATGCTCAAACAACACCACTGACCAAACACGAATAAATAGGGAAAATAATCTTATTCAAAAATACAGACCACAGCTCAACATACTCTAACATAAGCCCCCTCCCCAGGTGCACGCCCAAAACAAAGACACACAGATACGCAAAATCACACACATTAATACAATGCAAACCTCCGACACGAACACACTTACACACATATATACACACACACACAATTACAATATCTCCACACCAGAGCACAAACCCACATACATTTCAAGAAAAAACACATGCATATATATACTTACAATACAATTGTAGCAACCACAACCAACACCCATACACACATATGTAAACAGGTACATGCACACACCTACACACCACTCCGGCAACCACAAATCATATTCACACACGCATATTTGCATACATATGTACACACACATACAAACACCATACGCCTGTTCCCCAGTAAAAATGTCACACACACACTCAAAAGAAAAACACACACAATACAATCCCAACAATCACAACAAACACTCACAAGCACACATGCACAGAAGCATGCACACACAATGACACACCTCCCCGACAAATACAAGCCACATAGACGCACTCACACAAACACACGCACACGTATACACACATATACTGTACTAACAATACAAACAAAACTAATCACTCACAATTACAGCGCACACACACATGTACACATATACACCAGGAAACTACACAAACCATACCCACATACACACACATACAAACGCATACCCAGTACCAGCATACACGGAACACACATGCACACACATACACATCACCTGGATAAACCCAACGTATAAGGACACCTAATAAATACAACACACATACATGCTCACACACACATGCACCCTCATGCACACACATACAGTTGCTCCCTCACACACACACGCACCACAATGACAACTCAAACACAAACATACTTAGAGACACACACAAACTCACGTACACACATATAACACCCCCACCAACACACAACACAAATAAACATACGTACACATACAGACATACACATACATATGAACCATCACACACACATACGGTTGCTTACACACACACACACACCACAATGGGTATTTAAAACAACACACTCACTCAGACACAGAGAGAGACACACACACACTCACGTATACACACACTCCCACATTCACACAAAACACTCCCACGCACACACACAAATGCACACAGATGCACACATACATACACACACAGACGCACACATATGTACACACCCTCACACATACATACGGTTGCTCTCTCTCACACACACACCACAAGGACGATTAAAACAACACATACATACTCAGAAAAATAGATATACGCAGTCTCACGTACACACACCTAACATCCCCACCGACACAAAAAACACACAAACACACATACACACGCACTCACAAACGCACTCACACACACACACGAACAAACACGTATACACATACACGCACATGCGCACACACAACACCCTAACAAATATTAATCACACACATACACACTCACACAAACGTGCACACACATACACACACCATCCTACCATGATAAAAAACACACACATACTCATATACACATGCCACACACGCACACATACAGACATAGACATACACATACATATGAACCATCACACACATACGTTTGCTTACACACACACACACACACACCACAAGGTATTTAAAACAACACACCCACTCAGACAGAGAGACACACACACACTCCCACACTCACACAAAACACTCCCACGCACACACACAGATGCACACATACATACACACACATACGCACACATACGTACACACCCTCACACATACATACGGTTGCTCTCACACACACACACACCACAAGGACGATCAAAACAACACATACACACTCAGACAAAGAGATATACGCACACTCTCACGTACACACACCTAACATCCCCACCGACACAAAAAACACTCAAACACACACTCATATACACATTCCACAATAAACTCTGGGACCAATAAAAACGGCACACACACACACACACACACACACACACACACACACACACACACACATACACACACACGGACACAAACACACATATATACACACACACATAGAGATGTGCACAAAACCAGTCCCCAAAACCAGTGAACCATGACAGACTGTCACAGACCAACCAAAAATAAAAAAATCTTCTTTAACTCTTCTCCCCTCCCACCCCAGCTAGCCAGTCATACTGTCTCTTAAGGCAGTAAAACATTCCCTCAATATACACAAGAGAAAAAGGCCAGGTCAGTTCCTCCTCAATTTTATTCGATTGTCAAAGAATATGTATAAGAATATGTATATGTATTTTTCCATATGTGTATTTTCATACACTGTTTTTAACACTATTTTTAATAATTTCACCTTAATATCAAAGAATGTGTGACAATCAGTATGTAACACTACAAAGTTCATACAAAGCTTTATACTTTAAATATATTTTATCATCAAAGAATGTATATATGCATTTTAATACTCAAACTGTTTTTTAACATTTTTTATTATTCTCAAAGACTTTTGATAATCTTTTTCTAAAAAAGTGAAACCGGTTAAGTAAATAAATATTTTTTAAAAATAAGTGCATTTTCAAACCTTCTTTCATATATATTTCCACTCGTACGGTATTCCACAACTTTACTTTATTATATATATATATATATATATATATATATATATATATATATATATATATATATATATATAAGCAAAAGATGGACGGCGTGTGATACAAGTAACAGTACTACAATATATAAGTAACGATAGTAGGATTAGAAAGATACTTAGATGTAAGAAGAGTAACGAAAGTCTTGAATATTGTAATAAGAGAAAAATTAAGAAAATAAAACCTTTTCTTTACATATAAAGAAACAATAAGTACAAACTGAAAACTAGCTACAATAAAGTGAAACTTTCACATAATAACAAAATGAGAGAAAATTTTAAATATAAAACACAAACACGAAACAGAAAATTTAAATATACCTACGAAAATAAAAGGAGAGGAAACCACTCTATGGTCAATATCCCACAGAAATCGACACAGAGGACACAAGCTTGAGTGAAAAAAAATAATTGTTCTGAAACTTTGGTCTTAAAGCAGATGTGATCTGATTTTAGTTGCAAAAGATCAATGCCTAATCATTGAATGAAACTGAGAAAAGATACTAATATGAATTGCAGACTATTCATCTAATACAATGAGATGATTGTTGACCATATCATATATTATCTCTGGTTGCACAGTCTTTGCCAAGCCAGAGTATATTCACAGTCATGATTCAGTAGTTGTGCCCATTGGGTAATATGCCAATAACACTTCGACATAAAACAGTTAAAAAGTGATATATTTATGTATTAAAGATGGTACATAGCAACGATTTGGCCACAATCACAACCCAATAAAATAACATTGCTTGACCGATGCCTGGTACTATTTTCTGGGTATTTTCAACCTACTGATATAACACAACCCATGGATTATATAATTAAGAAATTCACTGTCAGAATTTAAAACACCTAACACCAATCACATAATATATCTAGGATCAAAGGTCCTTCCCGAACCATAGGCTCATAGGGCTGGTTTTCCCGATTCTGTAGCGCAGGATTATTCATTTGTTTCCAAGTTTGTGGAGTAGAAGAACGTGAAATGAAGTGCTTTGCTCAAGAACACAACGCATCGCCTGATTCAAAAATCGGAACCACGGTCCTACGATCATGAATGCAACACCTTAACTTCTAAGCCACGCGCCTCTACATCACATAGCATGTAAAAAACACAAACTCCAACAAATTAAGTTAACATAACTCGCATTTGCACATGCAACGAAGCACTATATTGACACAAGAAACAAGAAACCAAACAACTTCTATAAAATTTCTATTAAACTTCTATAAAAAAAACTTCTTTAAGAGCACTGCGTTCCTAGAAATCACACGAGAAAGAGAAAGGTACATATTTGAGGCAGAAGAAACAAATAAAAAAATTTAAAGGAAAGAAATAGTCCATGCTATCAACTCCAACCATGCACTACCTCTTCTAACTGGATGTTAGAATTGCAGGAGCACCAGGTCCAGCATTCAATCCTCAGAAGAGGATTGTAAAAAGTCGAACTTGCTAGCTTCAATTCGCTTTTGCTGCCTATTCTCATCTATGGTCATGAATGTTGGGCAATGAACGAAGGAATACGACAGAGAGTACCAACGGACGAAGTGGGATTCCTTCGAAGGATCCCTACAGTAAAGTTATTCGATAGGATGCATACGTCGGAGCTCAGGGGTCTCTCAAAATTGAGCTGCTATTTCCCCACATTGAGGGAAAATAGCTCTGGTATTATGGATATGTGACTAGAATGTCGCGAGAAAGAATCCCAAGATGGGTTCTTCAAGCTGAGCCAAACGGCAGGAGCTCTAAGGGCAGACCATAGCTGGAATAATTGACTAATATGCAATCTCTATTGGTAATCCTTGGAATTCTACTGTCGGAAATGGTAATGGTGGTTGCTTCTGATAAGACCGTGTGAAGGATGTGCCGGAGAACACAACCCACTACGCATACCCCACCAGAAATAGTGGGTGAACATAGATGGGATTATCATAATTACAGAGGTAATGATAATAATAATAATAATAAAAATAATAATAATAATAATAATAATAATATAATAATAATAATAATGATGATGATAATAATTATAATAATTATAATAATAATAGTAATAATAACAATAACAACAACAGCAGCAATAATAATAATAATAATAATAATAATAATAATAATAATAATAATAATAATAATAATAATAATAATATTTTTTTGTTTGAATTGAGAAAAAAACCAAACTATGCTAGATCATGGATATAGCATGCCCAGCTGACAAAAAGGTTTGCAATAAGGAAGAAAGAAAAGTAGAGAGATATGACAGGTTCGCTTGGGAAGTTAAGCAGTTGTGGTCGATGAAAAAGGTAGCAGTAGTACCAATAATTGTCGGAGCCCTGGGAACAGTGAGCAAAAATCTCGAGAAGTACGTGGAACAAATAGGGGCTGCAATAAAGGTGGAGCCCTTGGAGAAAAGAGCACTGCTTGGAACCGCTCGAATACTCCGGAAGGTGCTTGAAAACTAAGAGGTGTTACCTAAGTTCACTGGTAGTGAAGAGCTGACACTGTAATACATCTCCAGCGTTAGAAGCTGTGTAAAGGCAATAATAATAATAATAATAATAATAATAATAATAATAATAATAATAATAATAATAATAATAATAATAATAATGACAGCACTGAAGGTGGAAGAAATCACAAGAAAACTGGAAAAGAAAGACTTGGCAGTTGAAAAGCCAAACAACAACATAAGACACACAAACCAAAGTAGAACCTAAAGGTAAAACTGATAATAGCACTACCGGTTAGGAAGGGAAAACTGGCACCAGTGACTTAAGCGATGACGAGCAGAAGATTTTAGGTGAGCTGCAGGAAGCTATGAGTAAAGAAGAAAGATAAAGAGTACCAGCATTTAAAGGTACCAACAGAAGGAAGCTGCTAGATACGACTAGGAAATTAGATTCTGTTACCAGTAGAATAGATACTAAAAATATACGTCATTCTTACTTCTAGTGACTACTACCTACTAGGATAGTAGTCACTAGAAGATTAGGAATTCCTCAGGGAAATATTAGAAAAGAGCAAATGTGGAAAAGGATATTAAAAAATAAAGTGAAGACTTTAAGACAAGATCTGAGTAGAATAAAAGCCTGGAAACTGAAAAAGTTAGGAAAGACAAGATTTAAATCTTCTCTTGAGGAAAGATACTTAGTCAAAGAGAAAAGATTTAAGATAGTCATGGTAGAGCTTAAACAGCGTATCATAGCAGAAGCAGGTAAGCTTTCCAGATATCAGAAAAGAATAGATCATTATCAACAGAAATGTTTATCTGAGACAGAGCAGAGGAGATTTTATAACCAAATAAATAGAGGAGAAGAAAGTACCGACAATGAGAAACCTAATGCAGAAACTAGAAAGATCTGGAGTAGTATTTGAGATAAGTCAGTCAATCATAATGGAGATGCAGCACGGTTAAAAAAAAATGAGGGAAGAAGTAGTCAGTGAGAAGCAGCCAGATCTAAGACTAACTAGTGCGTTGATGAGTAAAGTGTTAAGAAAAGTGCCGAATTGGAAGAGTCCAGGACCAGATATTCTTCAAGGGTACTAGTTAAAGAAATTTAGTAGCTTACATACAGACTGAGGAAACAACTTCAGGATTGCCTAGATGGAGGCGTAATACCAGATTGAATGACTAGAGGGAGAGCAGTACTCCTTATGGAAGACAAAAGCAAGAGCAATGTAGCTAATGATTATTGACCAATCCCTTGCGTACCATTATTGCAGAAACTGTTGACAGGAATGCTCTCAGAAAGCATCTACGAGAGCCTTGACAATCAGAATGTGTTTCCAGAAGACTAGAGGGATTGCAAGGAAAACGCTAGAGGAACACATGATCTATTATACATAGATAAATCAGTTCTAAATGAAATACAATCTAGAAAAAATTTAACAATAGCATGGATATTATAAGAAAGCCTATAACATGATTCCACACCCATGAATAAGTGAATGTTTGAGTATATCCAGTATCGTAAACATAAGAGAATTAATTAGCTTTAACATGAAGAAATAGAAAGTAGATTTCTATTCAAATGACACAGCCTTAGGGAAAGTCATTATCAAGAAAGGAATTTTCCAAGGAGACTCGTTATCCCCTTTAATATTTGTGTTATGTCTAATTCCCCTTAGTTTAGTATTAAGGTAGGCAAAGGCAAGTATCAGTTTAAAAATAGTAAAGGAAAAATGAACTATTTGCTCTACATGGATGATTTTTAGTAAGAATAAAAAAGAGATAAATTCCGTAATACAAGCTGTAAGACGCTTTAGCAAAGATATAGGCATGAAATTCGGCATAGATAAGTGTGCAATAATAGTCATGGAAAAGGGACAGGTAGTCAGCGGTGAAGGCATCCAATTATCAGATGGCAAGGTATTAAAATCACTGAATGAAGGAGAGAGTTATAAGTAGCTAGGACTTCTAGAATCTGATAGAGTACTAACTATAGAAATGAAAACGAAAATTGAGGAGTACATCAGAAGGGTGAAGAAGCTAGTTATGTCAACTCTAAATGGTTCGAATCTAGCGAAAACTGCAAATACTTGAGTAGTTTCGTTTCTTAGATACTTAACAGCTTTTGTAGACTGGACAAAATCTGAATTAGCAAAACTAGACAGAAGAATAGAGCACTTCAACCAAGAGTAGGAGTAGCGAGATTTTACTTGGCTAGAAAGGAAGATGGAAGAGGGTTAATATCAGTAAAATACTGCATGGAGTTAGCTAGAGTAAATATAGACTCCTATGTAGGTAATAGTGAAGGAAGTTTATTAAGAGCTGCTAGAGTCACAGTAAGACAAAAGGCCAAAGTTAAAAACCAAAAGTAAGAGGAAACATTATCTGACTGATAGGGGAAGGCTTTGCATGGTAGATTCCTAAAGATAGTTGCAAGAAATGTTATTGAGACATGGTTATGGTTGCACAAAGTAAAACTGAAAAGGGAGGCAGTAACTTTGTTTGTAGCCGCACAAAATCAAGTATGCAGAACTAATTGGAAAAAAGCCAAGATACACAAAAGCCAGGTAGATTCCCAATGTAGGGTATGTAAATTAAAATAGGAAAGCTTTACTTATATAGTAAGTGAATGTAGCATGCTGGCACAGAAAGTAAATAGGAAAAGATATGACAAACTAGGGAGAATAATCCACTGGATATTATGTAGAAAACTATAATTTGACTATACTGATAAATGGTACGAACATAAACCTAGTAAAGTGCTAGAAAGAAAAATATAAGATGTTTTGGGGTTTTAACATTCAAACGGATAGGATAATAAAAGCTAGAATGCCTCATTTAGTAGTAAGAGACAAAGAGAATAGAGAGTGTCAGATAATAGATTTACAGTCCTAAATGACGAGAAATTTAATATGAGAAGCATAGAGAAAATAGCAAAGTACCAGGACCTTGAACGACAGAGACTATGGAAAGTGCGGGTGAAAATATATCCCAATAGTTATAGGTGCATTAGGAATTATCCCTAAAGATTTGAAAAGATGGACAGAGGAAATAGACATAGAAGCCAGTTTAGTACAGCTCCAGAAAGCAGTGTTATTAGGGACAGCTAAGATACTTAGGAGAGTTCTTGGCATTTAAGGTTACTTGTATCCCGATATTAGTAATTTTTCTTTTCCGACAGTTTAATCTGTTATGCGTATATGAAATAATAATAATAATAATAATAATAATAATAATAATAATAATAATAATAATAATGGTATTATTATCACTACTATTGTTATTGCCATCTAAGTGGCACTGGAGTAAAATATACGAAGCCCAGTATACCCATCATGACTTCCCGTCTGATGAGGGTACACCAGGCACTGCATCACAACCATATGTGCATGACATGGTGATCTCATTTCAAGATAAACAGCGCAAGACCTTGCAGGTGGGGCTCAGTTAGAATTTTCTTCAGGTCGAGTAGCCCATCCTGCTCAAAAGGTCATTGAATAAGTGTTGTTTAAGGATGTTCAACGAAGCACCCATGTTTGTAGAGGTGAATTATTCAAACAAATAGGTGAATTCCTCTCAACACATGGCTATCATGCTACTCCACTACTTCTGCTCGTGATCAGAGATGCACATATCGTCGGCCACCAAGGGACATGCTCAACTGGTTAAGGTTAAGCAACTAACAAGCAAATCTGTGGTATTGAGCAGAATATTTGCTGTCGCCCAGTTTTTATTATTACAATCTATAATTAAATTTTTTTATTATTATTATTATTGTTGTTGTTGTTGTTGTTGTTGTTGTTGTTGTTACTATTATATTTGCTGCGGAACACATCGGACGTATTTTCGAACGCTCCAAGTAAGTTCAGTTCAAGATATTCATTTGCACCAAGTTGTGAATAGAAGCACCAGGAACCTATTACTGTTTTTAATGGTTGTGTAGCCCTCAGAGGGGCGAATTTTAGCCCTCAAAATAAATTCGGTGGGCGTTAAAATTTAATAGAATCAATACAACTCAACAAGATGGCGGAACGCATCTTGAAAGAGTTGAGGAAAAACAAAACAAACTGACCTAGCAACATGGTAACAGATGAATACTTCCCCCTCCCCCTTGCCACGGGCAACAATACAGGAGGAGGAGAAGAACAAGACTATCATGGTACAAAGTACAACAAACAATAACAACAATAGTAGTAGAAACACCAACAACGGTAGAAATGACAACAGCAGCAGCTGCAACATTGACAGCACCCGCAGCAGTAGTTGTAGTGACACCAGCAACAACCAGGAAAAAGAAAGCAACAGCAGAGGCAGTAGCGATAGCAACAACAATAACAACAACGAGAGCACAAGTGACGACAACAACAACAACAAGACCAATACCAACAACATCGATAAGAACGACAACAACAACGGCGGTAGCAGCAGCAACAGTGACATCAACAAAGACAACAAGGAAAACAATACAAATAAAAATATCAAAAATAGTTATTTTGCAGCAACAGAAGCCAAGACCAAACACCGATATACCGTAGGCCTCACAAATAGGGAGATGCTCCCAGAGGCATGGAAACTAATTAAACAAGAGAACAATTGCGCAAATCTGACATTTATCTTTGGAGAAATTTCTTGAATGATCTTGAAGAAATAGCTGTTTCGCTTGTTTGTACCAATTACGACGCTGATAATTATTACATATGGTAATTGCTATAATTTTTTCTACGATGATAATTCGTGTTCACCCGTCTAAGCGACGTGGACCATCTAATCATAAGGATGACTGGTGACCTGCGCGGTGACTTTGTAAAAGCGAAGTTTCTCAACCATTTTTTTAATCTATGGACCCCTTTGATTACTATTTTATTCTAACGGACCCCAATAATCATTCAATGTTTAAAATGTACATTTATAGAAACTTCTAAAATTCCTATCATGTTTTTCACACATTAACTTGTGTAGGTCGAACTATGTAAAGTGTTAGTGAAAAAAGCCTAGCTGTTTCTTGCAACATAGACCAATAAATACATCTAATGCGAAACTCTTTTCTGGAGCCCTTAAAATAATATTGTGGATTCCCAATTTACTATTTTGTTGCGTGGACTCACTAAAATCTTATATGGACGCTCAGAGGCCGTATGGATTCCGGTTGAGAACCACTGGTTTAAAGTGAAGAACAGTTTCGCAGAATCAACTTCATTCTCTCGTTCGTGTCCAAGTCAAGACTACTAAGGAAGGAAACTGATGCAGGGGATGACCAAGGCGTCTTGTCTTGCTCTCAGCATTCCACAATATATTGCTGCAGTGCCTTTCTTTCCATTCAACCACGAAGGATTCTTCGGGAGAGTCCGCCATATCCAGTCTTCACACGCATTGTAGGAAATCCCTAATATTCTAATTAACCCATAGCTGAGTCCCTGACAGGTGCTACCACCCGGGCCAGAGTAGACCCGAGAACAATAGTGGCTAATAGGTGATGTCATACTCCTCAAAACCCCGAAACTCTAAACCAGCGTCCCATTAGCTGACGAAATTTAAAGTCATACCCAGGAAAATCGATAATTAATATGTTGTCATTTTTGTCATGAAAAACCTCCAGGCTTCCGATATATTATAGACTGAAATGTCAGTGTGCGAAAGTTGCACTGTATTTTCATATTGTCATTCTCAAAGGCACGTGGAGGATTACGCATGGAACACAGAACTTTCCACGGAATAGTCGCAATCTAGTGACTTTACTAAGCTACTGTATCTACAAGTATAGTTTGTCGAACCAAGTGAAGGATATTAAGATACAAATGAGAACAAGTGTCATAAAAAATACAGGCAACAATGATCGTTTATTCAATAGAAATTTTGGACATTTCTTTCAATATATCACTTCATGCTAGTTTGCGCTAGAATTCTTTTCCAAAAATATTAGTAATGTTAAGGCATGCATTTATCGTTGTTCGCTATGGTTAACCTCCGTTGCTATCAGGAGGTACGTTTTTTGCTGCATTAATTTCAGCTCATTGCTGATTGAAATCTAAATCAATTTCTTGTGACGATTTTGTTGCTGCGGATATAATCGATTTACTACTTTTTTTTATCGATCACAGTCAACAAAAGCGTGAAACAAACTTTTTTGTCACTTTATCTACAGTTACAACAATATTGTTAGGCTTCGTATATTATTCTCTGACATCTAGGATCCTCCTGTTACCTTCTTTTATGCTGATGTCCAATTCTTGGCTGCCGGGCTGTATGCGTTGTAATTATTTTAGGTGTGTTGTATCATAGCTTCCGGACTTTTGATCTGTCACGTCCTCCTTCCTTATCAAAGAACCATGTGGTATAGGTAATACTGCAAATGTGCTAATGGCAGAGATGATATTTAATATTATCTTTTAATTGTTTCAGTCTCAGGGCCCTTGCTATCCTGGCTTCTGTGGAATCGCCTTGCTGAGTTTTGGCCGAATAAATCGACAGGAATACTTATTTCTTTTGAGTCTAATACTTATTACATTTTCTGTTTCGCTGGACCACAAAATGACGGGGAGGTAAACGAACAAACACCGATTGTCAAGCGACGTTGGGTGACAAACACAAAGAAGCACAAACACACACATACACACACATACAAACATATATATATATATATCGCAGGATAATGCTAATAATACAGCCTGAACAGGATAAACTACTCCTATTTTACAGAAAAAGTGTAGGTGGGACGCGTAATCACGGAGATGTGAGTTCGTGTCCACAGCTAACCACCTACACTTTTTTCTGCAAAATAGGGGTAGTTTATCCTGTTCAGGCTATATTATTAGCATTATTCTGCGATTGAGAATTTAAAATCACTTCTTTAACTTTCTAAGACATCTCAACGCTTCTAAAGGCAAACTTCGTTTGTTTGTTTACGTTTGTCGTAATTTGAATTTAATATATATATATATATATATATATATATATATATATATATATATATATATACATGACCGGCTTCCATGTAGTTTCCGTCAAGCAAGTTCGCTCACAAAGTGTCGGTCAGCCCGGGCTTATAGTAAAGGATCCTTGCCCAATGTTTTGCGCAGGGGCGCTGAACCTGAAACCACATCGTTGGTTGCAAAGCGAGCTTGTTAACCACACAGTCATGCCTTCACCTAAGTTTCATTTCTAACATATTTACAGCATGGAGATTCTAAAAAGTGAATGTGGCAAGAAGAAAAGAAAACAATATCAACCAATGATTATTAATGTTATATTTGACTTGATGTCTCTGAAGTAGATATTTTATTTATCTTTACTAAGAAAAACAAATATAATATTGCTATGTATTGCATTAGAGCTCAATGAAGCTGCACATTAGAAACAATATAATTTAATATGTTATTGGTAAACAACAGTTTATAATTCAACGAAAAACTAAATTTCAAATTAAAGTTGTTTTTATCAAATGTTTTATTAACCATTTAAGTTATAATAGTTTATTATAAGCCATATGTCAAAAGTATATTGGGAGATGTAACTTGCTAATAAGCAATTCTAATTGTCATGCTATTTATGAAACGTAGAAAATTTTCAGTTTTGAAATATCATTAATTTTATCCCTTTCTTGCAGACAGGTTGATATGCTCAAATTAATTAATTAACTAATTAATCAATTATCTTGCCTAAAAAGTCAAAGATATATATGTCAGAAATACATTTTAGAAGTTTATCTCAGATAGTACGTGATAGAAACACATGTTAGTTTTCCTGATTAAATGCAACGCTAATTAAATACTTGAAAGCTTTACTCGGCAGAAACCATCTTGTTAAGAAATACTGATTAAAATAAACTTCCTGAAATAATTAAATGTAATTGCCTAATTATATAAGCGCAAACATACCGTTGATAGTATGCATCAAGGATTATAATTGAGTCACATCTGATATGTTACTCACGGAGAGCAATGCTAGATAAGATAATGGCTCATGTTCTCATAGTATTAGTATTTATAAATGTCAAGTACCTACTTCTGATTTTCCAATTCCAACTTTTAACGATATGGAAACGAAAAATATTCCCTTCATGAACACATTCAGAAAAGAATCTGGTTGACTTACATGATTATATTACTACTCCATTCGAAAATATTAATGTCATATAAATATATATATATATATATATATATATATATATATATATATATATATATATATATATATTTACATTGTAGCTTTCAAGTGGAGGTGCGTTCTAGAGAAAGACAGAGATAGAGATGGGATATATATATATATATATATATATATATATATATATATATATATATATATATATATGCAAACAGACAGACAAACAAATAGATAGATGGATAGATAGATATCTTTTTTATTATAGCCACACAGGGCTAAATACAGAAAATGGACAAATTACAATGTAGAGCTTTTCTTGGAGGGGGGGTGGTAATTTCGATCAAAAGGGATCGCGGAAAAAAAAGGGGGGATTTCGATCAAAAGGGATCGCAGGAAAAAAAAGGAGGGGGGGGGGCGATTAATAGGGATCGTGTATCACAGTCAATGTAAAAAAACGGGGAACAGATTAGGTTTATCCGTGGAGAGAAAAACCTACGGAAAAGACCACGGTCACCTGAGGCTTCTTTTTTTAAAGGTACATGAAAGTAAGTACCTTCTCTCTTTTTGTTACAAGTCTATGCTTAAAATGGTGTCGTCTTTCATTCTTACCATTCTTGCCACATTTACCCATTTTTTATTGAAACTTTCATTCGACAACACTTTTCTCTCTATCCTCATCCTTCTTTTCAAGTGGTACTTGAAAAGGTTGACGAGGGACTGACCAGAGAGGAAAGTGTTTGTTTGTAGACCTTTCAAACGCGTCCACCACACGCATTCTTTTGCCATAGCTATCAGTGAAACAAAAACCGTTTTTCCTTCCCGTTTAAAGGAAGGTGGCTAAACAATATTCACGATAGACTCGGCTGATAAGTGGGCTCGTCCCACACGCGACAACAGCCGTTCGACGAAGGTCCACAGCTCTGAAATATCTGGACACTGCACGAGTGCGTGCAGAACGGTTTCATCGCTCTGACCGCATATCGGGCAGCTCGGTCCGGTGGTTTTCGAACCGTGTCTGTAGATCTCTCGAACTGGTAGTGCGTCCCGATAGCATTGCCAAGCCAGGGATCTCTGGAAATTATCCATAGGCCACGGCCCGAACGTCGTCTTGAAAAGGCGGGTTAGGAATTTCTCATCGACACCCAGGTTTGCCCCGAGAGTGTCGTCAGACCTCCCCTCCACTAGTCCTCTATAGAACGCATTGGTCGTTTGAAAGTTGCACAAGTTTGATCCCGGACGGCAGAGCTGTTGTAGAGCTTGGCGACACTCGCGGTGCCAATCGCCCAGTTTCGGTCTCTTCCTGATCCATGTTTGCAGTTCGGTGAGTGAGACGAGCTGCGGGAAGGCGTGCCTCACAAACGGCGCCCACACCTGTTCACCGTCGTCAATGAAGTTCCAGAGATGCCGCAGTCTCAGCGCATGTCTGCGCATCATTAACCACGGCATCCCCAGTCCTCCATGTAACGGTTGTTGACAGCAAATGGATCGCTTCACCATCGGAACGCCACCCTTCCACAGATAGATAGATAGATAGATAGATAGATAGATAGATAGATATAGATATAGATATGCATAAGTTTGTGTGAATGTGAGTGCGTGTGTGTGTATGTATGTGTACTATTTGGCAGTAGAATAGATGTTATAACAATGCAGTCTTGTGTGAATATACGTGTTTGTGAATATACATATGTGTGTGTCTGTCTGTTTGTTTGAGCATTTCTGGGAGCAAATGCTTTCTCATTCTAAATCTACTTACGAAAAACCTTAGCTATACGACTTTAATTCTTTTCCGTAAGGATGGCAAAACCCATATATTTCGAACCTATTACTTCACTAAAGCACTCTCACATTTACAGGTAATTTCTTAACAGAAATATTTTCCCTTTAACACATTATTCCTCTACTAAGTCAATCGTACATTTGACAGACATTCTACCACGAAAACAAAAATATGGTTATCTCCTCTCAACTTCTAAACCGGAATTCATAAGATTCAGAAATTTATACACATTACCAAGAATGAATTTTTTTAATTAATTAAAGTGTCTTTGTTGCCTAAATCCGGAAACAAGAGAGCATTCTTCACTATGGAAGCAAAACGTGAACAAGGAATAAAGATCTTCAAGATTATCTTTATGGCCCGTAGATTAGGCTCCTCACTAGATGTCGAAATATTTCATGATAGCACAAGACCAAACAGCAAACTTATGGACACATTCCACCCAGTTCTAAGATATTTACTTAACGAAAAGCAAGCTTTGCTAGCCACCGTTATTGCTCTGTACAACAAGTCATAACGGATGTAATATTTTGGAGACTTTTGTAAACTGATTCATCATATGTTTTTAAGAATCATTTCTTAAGTATGTGTCGCAAGGTATCCGATTCTATTGAGCGGATCAACAACATTACAAACGGCGGTGCATCAGCATGGCCGCATCTCTGAGCTGAAGCTACAGCAAAAAAAAAAAAGTATATTCCTTGGCTATGTACTTAGGAAAAAACTGAACTAAAAAAAATTAATCAGTTAGGTGCAGGCGTGGCTGTGTGGTAAGAAGTTTCGCGTGGCAATTTGGGCAAGTGTCTTCTACTATAGCCTTGGGCTGACCACAGCCTTGCAAGTGGATTTGGAAGATGGAAACTGAAAGAAGCAAATCATATATGTAAGTATGTATGTATGTATGTATGTATGTATGTATGTATGTGTATGTGTGTCTATGTATGAGCGTCTTGTTTCGGTGTTTGTCTCCCAACCACTGATTGAAAACCGGTATTGATTTGTTTAGGTCCTGTAAATCAGTGGTTCTGGAAAAGAGACCGATAAAGTAAGCACCAGTCTTTTTGTTTTTTAAACAAAACCCTGTCGTCGATTCATTCGACTAAAAGAAACAAAAAAATTCTTCAAGGTGATGCCCCAGCATGGTCACATTCTAGCGGTTGAAACAAGTAAAAGATAAAACATAGATTTGACTCTTTCATAGAAAAGAAGTAATAGATACCTTGCTATGGATGGAGTAGGAGGAGAATTAACTGCAGCAGCAGCAGCAGCAGCAGCAGTAGTAGTAGTAGTAGTAGTAGTAGTAGTAGTAGTAGTAGTAGAAGAAGAAGAAGAAGAAGAAGAACTTCATATTTCCTTGTGAAACTATGGCTATTTCTAGGTAGCTCCAAATTTGGTGACTAAATTAGATTCCTAATTCGATTAGTCAAGATTAATTTTGGCAGAAAAATATTTCGTTAAGGAACTATACGTGAAACATTAAAAGTATCACAGACATTCCAACGTTCAGTTTCAAAGAAAAGACGAAGATGAGCTTAATAATTCTCTTAGCGAGTACGAATGGCCGTGCGGTTTAAATGTTTCCTTTTGAATTATTATCTAACTTCGCACCATCTTAGGGAGGTGTAAGACAGCATCGTGTCAAGATAGGACCTCTGTGTAAAATTAGGGTAGATAGAAACCATGCGAAAGTATGCCAGATTTATGTTTTTGATTAATAGATTTATACTGTGGCTAGGTTTGACACCCGCCACTGAACTCCCGTATACCAAATCTTTAAAAGCAATAATTAAGCAAGTAACAAAGATTGAAAATAACGATTGTCTTAAAATGTCTTTACGTTCTGAGTTCAAATACCGCTGAGGCCGAATTTGCCTTTCATCCTTTCAGAGTCGATAAATTAAGTACCATTTCAGCACTGGGATCGATGGAATCGACTTACTCCCTACCACAAAAATTACTGTTCTCATGCCAAAGTTTGAAATTATTATTATTATTATTATTATTATTATTATTATTATTATTATTAGGCAGCAAGCTGACAGAATCGTTAGACGCTGGACGAAATGCTTAGTGGGATTTCGTCTGCTGCTACGTTCTGACTTTAAATTCTGCCGAAGTCAACTTTGCCTTTCATCCTTGTGGGATCGATAGATTAAGTACCAGTTGAGTACCGGGATCGATGTAATCAACTATATCCCTCCATCAACATCATCATCATCATCATTATTATTATTATGATTATTATTATTACTATCAGGACCCGTGGAATTTCTACGAACAGATTAATAGAATGTTGAGTAAATAATAAACTTTTTCTACATATATGTATGTATAAAAATAACGCATTGAAGAAAGGAGTAATTGAAATCTCAACATATGTAATAGAATGAGATAATTAGGCAGCAAATACTAAAATTGTGTAAATTTTTACAGTTCTATTTACAAATACATAAAGTTTACCTATTAATTCTATCCTTTTTTAACATACAATACTCATAGGCAGGGAAAATAAACAATACGTAGAGACACTTGGGAGTGTCCAACATGTGTACATAGATTGCCAATGCCAATCATTCCGTGGTAATCTCCCTCCCAGCAGAGCCATGCCAGTAGAGCCATGCCAGTTTCCTCCGATAGGAATACAGAAAACAATAAACCTATATATGTAGAAAACCATATAATACATGTCGCATAAATAGTTTCCTATTTTGAAAGATATTCATATAATATATATATATATATATATATGTGTGTGTGTGTGTGTGCGTGTGTGTGTGTGTGTGTGTGTGTGTGTGCGTGCGTGCGTGTATGTACATTTAAACCAAGGACACATACTTAATGCAATCAAGGGTCTCCAGAAATTCTGAAAACACTGCACTCCTTAAATCAATATTTCTCGGCAGACAATGTTCTTAGTAACAGTTTTTCTCCTTCCTTGTCTGTTTGTCTCCATCACCTTTACCCTTACATCTGAGAGTTTTCGAGATCCACAGTATGCCACAAACAACTGCCCGAGACTTGAACACTGGCTGAGGTAAGAACAATCCCACCTTCTCAAACATCTGCCCCGGTGACTTGTTAATGGTAATGGCATATGACAAACGGACAGGAAACTGGGTTCTCTCCAAGGTGAATGGAAGTTAGGGTCACTTGGAGCCAGCTTTATTCTGGGGATGAGATCACTTCTGCCAATTAGTGAGCCGTTAATTATGGAAGCTTCGATTGAATGTTGATGCATGGCCATCACTTCCAGTTTTATACCATTGCAGAGTCCATTCTAGATAGAAATGTTACGAAGAAGCATTACTACTGAGCCGTGTTTTAAACTCAATTTATGAGGAGGCATTCCTGATGGTGTGAAAGAGTTTAAAAATTCAAGTGGATAGCCCTCAGCCTCAGCAGGATGATCTGTCAAAACTTAATCAGTACTATAATAGTTGCAGCAGTCACCTGGAAGTTGTCTCAAAACTTTATTGATTAAGAGGCAGTATGAGTTCTTTCGCGAAAGAATTACCCTGCTTCTTTCTTCCTCAGATGTATTGTTGAAGGCATCATCCACCAGAGAGCCGTCAACGCACGAAATATGAGGCATTTCTATGTCATCAACAGCAAGATTATGATCTTGTAGAGCTGCATATGCTCCATTGCCAAGATGCAAGAGCCATGCTACAAATTCCCTTTGAGCTGCTGTTCTGATGTTTTGGCTTAATCTGTATTGGATGAAATGCAGCCATAGAAGAGAATTTTTAATACAGATTTCAATAATTGCCTCACGAGTTCCTCTTTGACAATATGGGTAAGACTTGCTTAAAGCCTCCCCACGAGAGCACAACTTTACCACCAAAAAATAGCAGCAATGCCAGTGATATCTCGCAAAGCTTTATCAGTAGCAGGAAGACCTAATGAAGAGATCATAGAAAGCCTCATCCAAGATGATCAAATACAGGTTTCGTAAATGATTTGCATGGTACATTACAAATGCTGGCGTCCGTGAGTCGGACAGGCAACTCGAACAAGCTATGGATAGTCTTTCCACCCGACAGTAGTGTAGAGGCAATACCTGTCCAAGCACCACTGCACACGTTGCAGTTGTTCCTTCGCAGATAAGAAATTATAGTATTAAACATATAAGTTTTACCACAACTACGTGGTTCATCTACATAGAAACAGGAGTGGTTGGATACCTCACCTCTCCTCTTCTTATCTACTGATTCAAGCACAACATTAGCAATCAGTCTCTGTTCATCAGTAAGTGTTGCGATGCCTGTGTGATCGAGGTCTTCGTGGTGATGAAGCTGCGGAACTCCAATATGTCCAGGCAGCCCAATTGCTGAACAATTGATACCATTCTTTAGCAGAATTGCATCAATTGATTGCAGTGCCATGTTTTCTGCGTGATCTGTATTACATCTCAAAATACCATCCAGATTGTCCATGGGGAAACAGAATTGGGTAACTCATAGGGTCTAACTGGCATGACGTATAAGTTATTTTTTTAGGAGAAGCATCTTTGAGATACACAATTATGTCTCTATTTTCAGGAGGGGCACCATTTTCACCAAACACACTGCTACTATTTCATTGGTGGTGGGGAAATTGTAGCACTTGATGTCGGACCCTCTCCTGAAGCGTAACTCACAGCTTCGTATTGGCACATTGTCTCTTCTGGCTCACTCCTCTTCTTTTTGTCCAACTGCATGCATGTTCTTGTACAATTCTGCATAAGGATTAATTTGGTGGATGACATCACATATTTTTCTCATAGTAACAGGGAAACACTCGGAATTTTGAGGCTCATCCATCCTGTGGTGCAGAGCTTCATCTGCTTCATGATGTATAACTGGCCGTATTGCAGTTGATCATTAGCAGGATGTAGGTTTGTCGTCGTGTGGTAAGTTTGGCACTGAATGCGGAAGCAATACGGACCCCTCCCTGGAGGTGTAGTCAGTTTGACTCCAAATGATGCAGAGGAGAAGATACAATTGTAATTTCTGATATTTCTACGGAATAAACGGACTCTTGATCGTTTCCCTCGAATAAATCCTTTAGTGTCTCTGAATATGCTTGCAACGCAGGCACGTTCACTTTCCCATTGTGGCAACAACTGTTATTTTCATTTCTAAGCCTAAGTGCACCACAATATTAACATTTAATGTTCATTTCTCCTATGTTAAATTGTTCAAATTCATTTACAATAACTCTGTTCAGCACTGGCCTATGTCTTCTCACACGCTGTCGTTGCATCTGATGCCTCCTTAAGTTGTCAATTTCACCAGCATTCATAATTTGAACTCTTTCTCGATATCTTCCTCTTTGGTCTTGCTGATAAATAACCCTATCATATTGATTCATGTTCTCTACTCTTTGCTGAAATAAGTTTGTCTGCTGCTCGTGGTACTATGCACGCTATCCCTCATTCATATTTTCCATATTTTTCATGTTCTCTACTCTTTGCTGAAATAAGTTTCTCTGCTGTTCGTGGCACTGCGCACGCTATTCCTCATTCATATTTTCTCGTCTCATTTCTTGTCTCCTCGTATCTTGCTGCAGGTGTTGCTTGCATTGTTCACACTACATTGAAGCTCGTCTCAGCTACTGGTGTTGCCTGTCTCTCTCTAGCATTCCCTGCCTCTGCTCTTCCCTTATCCTCTGCCGAGTAGCTTCCAGTTTTTGTTGCCGGTTCATGATGAATGCAGTTTATAAGCACAAAAAAATACAATATAATATGTATATAAAACACGAAAAATAAATTGATACAAATGGACTGTTATAGACAATTCGGATCTTCTATGTTTCACTCACAAAATCAGTCCCCTTGAATTTTGCTCAGGTTGTTTTCAACTTTGGTGTATCGATGTAATTCTGAATTTTGATTATTCACAGGAAATTACGTTATCCCGTAAATTAAGAATCAGATGTTACTTGGAATTAAAGTTTGAAAATTTGGGTAATTTTAGCCTATCAACGGACAGCAAAGCATTAACAGCTTGTTACCATGACAACCGCATGTTGTTTCTGGACACGCGCACCCGCGATAAAATAAACCCTCCATATTTTGAGTAACATTTTATTTCAATTTCAAAATTTGTTTTATTTATACATGTATGTATAGATGTGTATAGATATGTGTATCTATCTATCTATCTATCTATCTATCTATCTATCTATCTATCTATCTATCTATCTATCTATCTATCTATAAATGCACACAGAATGTCACACGTTCACACACACACACACACACACACACACTTTCTATCACCATTCTCTCCTTCTCACTCTGACTCTGACTCTTTCTCTCTCACTACCTCTCTGTCCCTCCTCTGTATCGAAAAGTAAAATTAACATCGAAAATTTATTGTGGTTATTTCTCTTTAATTTAACAACGTGTCAATGTATTTATCTATGTACTTCTCTTCCGTTCCATACACACACACACACACACTTTCTATCACCACTCTCTCTCCTCCGCTTCCTCTCACTCTGATTATTTCTCTCTCACTTTGAATCTTTCTCTCTTACTACCTCTCTGTCCCTCCTCTGTATTGAAAAGTAAAAGTAACATCGAAAATTTACTGTGGTTATTTTTCTCTTTGATTTAACAATGAGTCGATGTATTTATCTATCTACTTATTTTCCGTTTCACACGTACACAACACTTTCTATCACCACTCTCTCTCTCCCTCTCTTCTCACTCTGACTTTCTCTTTCTCTTTACAAATTCATAAAGTTTAGCTATTAACATCATATTATATATATTCTATGTAGAGCATAACGGACTAAGTAACTAAGGAAGGAACAAGCAGAATTATAATATGATTATTTTAAGGCAGCGGGCTGGCAGAATCGTTAGCACGCCGGACGAAGTACTTAGCAGAATTTCGTCTGTCATCACATACTGAGGTAAAATGGGGTGGGGTCTACTTTGCCTTTCATCCTTTAGTAAGTACCAGTTGTGTAGTGGTGCCTATAGTAGAAAGGATTATTACTACTACTACAACAACTACTACTACTACTACTACTACTACTACTACTACTACTACTACTACTACTACTGCTACTGCTGCTGCTGCTGCTACTACTACTATTATTATTATTATTATTATTATCATCATCATCATTATTATTATTATTATTATTATTATTATTATTATTATTATTATTATTATTATTATTGAGTGAGAGAGGATTCATGCCATCAGAGTGACACTGAAGTACAAAAATACGAAGCCCAGTATACTCATCGTTACTACTCGTCTGATAAGGGTACACCAGGCACATGCACCACAACCATATGTGCGCGACGTTGTGATCTTATGTCAAAGTAAACAGCGCATGACCGTGCAGGTGGGGCCCAATTAGAATTTTCTTCAGGTCGGGTAGCCCACCCCTCTCAAAAGGTCCCTGAATAAGAGTTGTTTAAGCATGTTAAACGAATCACACATGTTTCCAGAGGTGAATTATTCAAATCTCAAAGAATTCCTCTCAACACACGGTTATGATGCTCACCCACTGCTTCTGTTCATGATCAGAGATTCACATGTCTTCAGCCACCAAGGGAATGCTAAACTGGTCAATTTCAAACAACTAACAAGCAAACCTGTGGTAATGAGCAAACTATTCGGTGTTGCCCGTCTTTTATACCAAGACAAAATATGTACACGATAATTCTACTAATCAGTTAAGATCAGAAGCCATGAGAGCCAGTGCCTTATATTGAATCGGGGCATATATTATTATTATTATTATTATTGTTGTTGGTGTTATTATTTTTGTTATTGTTGTTATCCTCTTCTCTCTTTCTCTCTCTCTCTCTCTCTCTCTCGCCTTTCCGTTCTCTCACTACCTTTCTCTAAAGCACTCTTTTGTAGAATTCGGCTGCAATCAAAAGTAAACAGATAGCGGGAGAAAGAAAGAATGAAAGAAAGAAAGAAAGAAAGAAAGAAAGAAAGAAAGAAAGAAAGAAAGAAAGAAAGAAAGAAAGAAACAGTGAGGGTGAGAGAAATTGGGTCGGTCAGTTTTAAATACACAAGAGAAACCGTCTGACACATCGACACCGCTAAGAATCCATCCGCAGTTGACGGTCCAATGTCAAGGCACGCAAGTTTGTATGGCTTAGAAATTCTAAGAAAGAGTGTGAACAACGAATTATGAAATATTTTCGTTTGACGAATTTTCATTCACCGGTGCTGTACGATTCTTTCCTTTTATATAAAATACTCCAGCTGTCACATCCATTTCACTGACGAAAGAAATAGGAAAAATAATAGAGGAAGGATTCGGTTGTTAATGGAGGGCTGAAATCACTGGAAATTGATTAGTAGTTTGGAAGTGGATACTAACAGGCTTGAATTTTGCCACACATATTACTACGATGAGAAGAAAAAAAGGGGGTGGTAAATTATGTTCCAGTCTCACATGAGACTAACACTAGCAATGTATTAAAATCCAATGGTGATGAAAATGATGATGATGATGACGATGACGATGACGATGATGACGATGATGACTATGATGATGAAGATGATGATTATGATGATGATCATGATGTGGCATTTGCGTAGCTCCAGAGAAATATATAAACATAGAACTTTTGTTCACTTTACAAAAATGTTATATTCCTGCAAACCTAAAAGCCACCGAATTATAATGGCCCACTTAACAAGATAACAGCTCATAGAATAAAGACTCGGGCATAAGAGAATGATACACTTGAAATGTAATGATACTAACATGGATTAAACGTTACATTATTAGAAGGCAGCCATGATAAAGTGGACGTACTTTCAATGTTTCCAATTGAACAGACATTAGAATGCAATTATTCCATTCAAGTAATACGCATTTCATACAAAAATGACCTTATAACTATCATTTTGAAATGTTAACAAATTCTGCCACTCTTTTCAATCAAATATACTGAAGAATTGGTTATCTGTTTAAGGCAGCCCTGTAGCAATAATATATTTCATAACTCTGACTATAACAATGTCAGCAACAAAACTGTATAGGAAGAGCTCGATAATGATATATTACCTAAATATCAAAATAGACGATGACATTACAAACGTAATAGATGCAGCTATGGAAATAAATGCGATGGAAACGCGGAGATAAACTTTGCTTTTATCTGTATCGCCCGTAAGTTATTGTTTCAGTATCCTACACGATTAGCAAATAAAAAAAAATATTTTAAGGTTATAATGTGATAAATTATTTGAAAATAAACAATGTAATTGTTTTACAATGCTCGTGGGAGAAAGATATGTTCAGTGTACCCGAATTTTGTAGAGAAATATAAGTTTTTCTTCTCGTCATGCATAATTGAAACATTGAAGCTTGTAAGTAAATATTCTGGTGGATTAGGTACAGATCAAGTAGATAAAGTGAGATGATTAAGTGCGGCTCTTTGGCACGTGAACGAGTAGGCACGGCGGATTGGGCATTCAACCTAGTGACAAACATACACACATACACGCACATACGCACACATGCGCACACATGCGCACACACACAAATGCATGCGGGCACCGAAATAAAAACATACAGTGTGAGGGGAAGAAAGAGAGAGGGTGAGAAAGAGAGGGAGAGAGAGATTACACATACAGACATTTGATGCTCACACAGCGAGAAAGTTAGAGTGAACGCGAGATGCTTTAAAATGTCTAATATCAAATAAATCAGCGTCAAATCAGCAATTGTAAATACGCAGCACCGAAACGGCAATGTCAAAGTGTCTCACACTCTAAATAATGGTAGCATTACTATAAAAAATCCTTTCACTTCACTGTTTTGTGGTTTGTTTTTTGTCCCTTGTTTCTTTTCTTGAAACTAACTGAAAAATAAATTGTATACAATGCTGGACAATTAGAGACATTTAGCTTCAGATCTGATTGATAATAAGCCATTGAAATACTAACATTTTAAAATAAAATTTTATGTCCTAGGAAAGCAACAGCTGTAATGACACAAATGATGCCACAGCCAAATAACTGGAAATAGTAAAAAACTAAGAGCTTTTCCTCAGGCTTTGGAAAATTAGGAATAGGATATTAGAATATCCCATTAGAATATTCTAGTAGAATATTAGGAGTAATTATAGCTGAGCACCGAATCAATCCTCGCTGGTTAATGCCCAATCAAACTGGTTCATAATAAGAGATTATGAGTGGTAGAAATTTGTAGGCCTTGGCTATAAAGCATAACACTGTTGACGTGGTCTACACGAGCTATCGCTCCCTCGGTTAGTTTGTTTGTACAAATTCACCAGCAGATTTCATTAATAAAAAGATAATTCTCAAATAATTAATAAATATTCATATCGGACGTATGCTTTCTAAAGCAAAACAAATAAACAACTTATTCCTCTAACTTCCGATTGAAATAGTTACTTTCATATTGTTTTTTGTAAATATTTGATAAGGTTACTTAGGGTGTTGCTCTGTTCCCATAGAAGCTAAACGCGTTCTAATTCTTTCAAATTTTGACACAAAGTCAAATAATTCTTTCTATCTTTTGGAACAAGAAAAGAAATTTAGAAGAAAGGAGGAAATCGATAACAGTGACTCCAGTTCCCAACTGGTATATTTCATTAATCCTGAAAGGATGAAAGGTAAAGTAAACCACGGCAGCATTTTGAAGTCAAAACGTAAATCTGTGTCAAATGCCGCCAAGCATTTTGTTCAGCATACTAGCGATTCTAACAGCTCGCCACGTTGATGATGTCATAATAAAATTGAAAATATGAATTAACTCTTTCTCATTTTACCATAAGATCAACAATTTTGACGCGAGGTTACATCAGTACCAGTATTTGACTGGCATATTTCATCTATCAACCCTAAAAGCAATGGCCATCCAATAAACGATACAAGATTATTACTGAAGAGACAAGATCTTCTCGTCTAACTACTTGTGTATTTTCTGGTGCATATTGTAAACAAGAAGGAGATAACTTCATTAATCCCACCTATAAAAATTTTCGAGATCTTTCCACTTGTCTATAACTTATAATCAAATCCCGCATTACAAGACACGTTTCCAGATCATTTTGTGGACGATCATGCGGTATCTGATCTAATCTTTTAATTCATTAACATTGTCAGTGGCTATTACTATAAGAATATTTCTTTTAATGATACACACACACAAGCACACGCACACACACACACACACACACACACACACACACACACACACACACACACACACACACACACACACACACACACACACACAGACACACACACAAAACACGCATGTATGTATGTATGTATGATGGTGCTATGAAGTTCGTCATTGCCTGGGCCAATTCTGGTCAAGACATATCAAAGTATCTAATTATCTAAGAACATTTGTGTGTGTTTGCGTGTTTTTATGTGTGGGAGTGTGTTTGTGCGTATCTCTGCATATATATATATATATATATATATATATATATATATATATATATATATATATATACATATATATATATATATATATATATATATATATATATATATATATATATATATACATATATAAATATATATATATATATATAGATATATATATATATATATATATATATATATATATATATATATATATATATAGAGATAGATATATGTATACATACTTACATGCATACGTATATGTATGTTTGTATATACATATATATATATATATATATATATATATATATATATATATATACACACACACACACACACACACATATGTGATACTGTGTAACAGGCCGCTGGTATTTGTAGAGTGTTAAAATCTTTCGATATGCAAATAAGGGAATCCTTCATAGAGTAACTGCTGCATTTGTTGAGTATATATGCAGTTTGGCAGATTGTTTCTCTGGTCATTGTCAAAATGTTGTGGACGTCTCTGATCAGAATCCAATAAAGTTCGGAAAATCGATTAAGGTTGTGCGTCATTTTCTTCAGTTTACGGAGAAATACCTAAAATTTGTCCTGTATATAATTCAACCGTACGTTGTATGTATGTATATAAATATATATGTTCAAAATGTGACCACATGTTAATCGTTGGCGATTTTTTTCCTCCCTCTTCCTTTTCTTCTGGAATTTCTTCTGTCTCCTGTTTCTGAAGAGTTTTGCCAGAAACGTAAAACCACCTTTCTTTCCGTCCCTGAGTGTTTACCAATATTTTGCATGTACCACGTCTTGTGTTTGTTCTTCGTTTGTTTTGGATTTACTATATATATATATATATATATATATATATATATATATATATAAAGAATGGTACAAAATGTTTTGAATGGTACAACAATGCACTATAATATAGAAAATGGACTATATACCTGTTGTAATTTAGTTATCCATTGTCCGATGATATTTCGGAATACAATTCCTTCTTCAGATATTCTTAGATGGAGTCGCTGCTATAATCGGTTTTCCAAACACCTGTTGGGAAACCGATTATAACAGCGACTCCATCTAAGAATATCTGAAGAAGGAATTGTATTCCGAAATATCATCGGACAATGGATAACTAAATTACAACAGGTATATAGTCAATTTTCTGTATTATAGTGCTTATATCAACAAAAGGTGACACCTGAAAAATATAGGTTTTGTAACGAACCTCATTAGCTTACAGCTGTTTCTGCTATAGGATGTGGTGGACTGGTAGTGGACACGCTGTGAAACATCCTATAGCTTCATCAGACCTTTGAATATGAAGTGCAATTTCTTGGACAAATTACATTTTTCAGAACATTCAGGCGTTAAGACTGAGATGTAATTTTCCCAAATAAAGTGAACTTCCTATTTAAGGCTCTTATGAAGCTATACAATGGTTCCTAGGGACTCAGCTAAAAGCTTTAAGCTAATCAAGTGCATTACATAACCTTTATTTTATTCCGGTATCACCGTTTTGTTCCGAGTATCACTCTATACTCATCTAACATTGAGTTGTGGATCATATGTGTCCTGAGTGCTACAGCAGGTTATTAGTCTCGCTATATCTAAGCGAAATATATATGTCTGTGTGTGTGTATGTGTATATATACATATATATAAATGTATATAAATGTATGCATATATACATATACTCATATATTTATACATATACACACACACACACACACACACATATATGTATATATATGATATATATGTATATATATGTTTGTACATGTATGTAAGTACGTATAAAGTATCTATAAATGTGTATATATATACATATATATATATATTTATATATATATATGTATATCAATGTATAAATATATATAGAGACATATATACGTGCTTATGTATGTGTGCGTGTGTGTGTTTCTGTCTGTCGGTCTGTGTCTGTGTATGTATGTATGTATGTATGTATGCATATATACACACATATGCATTTACAGTCAGTCCATGAAGGCTTGCAGGACGATTCTTCGATGTCACTGTCTTATAAAAGTATAATAAATGTATACTTTCCAAATGGCATTGACTAATCCTTCAGTTTAATGTAAAATCGCTTTTATTACAACTCGGCATAAAAACAAAAATTAATACACACGCATACGCTGACATACACATATATATATATATGCATGTATGTCTAACAGTATGTTTGCACTTGTGTGTGTGTGTGTGTGTGTGTGTGTGTGTGTGCGTGTGTGTGTGTGTGTGTGTGTGTGTGTGTCTTTGTATTTAATTATCGTTACCGAATGCTGAAGGAGAAATTAATTAGATTTGTTGAAATATCCAAAAGGTATATTATATTTATATTTTTTAATCTTAATATTAGACGAAATTTTGCCTGGAGATAATGCATCACTTTTAATAAAGAAGGGGAGGAAAAGAGAATTTTGATTAATTTTAGATTGATGAAATCGTCTTCGTAATCCTGTCATTAATAATTAACCAAATCACTGACGACTTACACAGAAACAGAATCGGATCCATATCTCTCGTCTCATTAAACTATAAAGTATCTTGTAATGAAATTCACTTCTGATGAGATGATAGGGTATTATATGAAATTACGAAATCGGTTTAAATTGGTTCATATAGAGAATGAGATACATACCAGCATCGTATATCACATATATATACATATGGTCATCCTGAATATATGTATGTACATATGTGTGTGTGGGTGTGTGTGTGTGTGTGTGTGCTTGCGTGTACTTATACATATACATGTATATAATATATATATATATATATATATATATATATATATGTATGTACATATGTATATATTTGTATATAGATATGTGTGTGTATATGTATCTGTAATAAATATGTGAATTTAAATATTTGTGTATATATATATATATATATATATATATATATATATATATATATATATATATATATATATATAAATAAATATTTTCATATGCACATGTATATGCATGTATTGTATATGTGCAGAATATATATGCATGTGTATATGTATATATGTGTGTGTATATATATAAAACATACATATGTGTATATATCTGTATACATAAATGTGTTAATACGTATGCACATATATGTGTGTGCGTGTTTGTGTGTGTGTGTTTGTGTGTGTGTGTGTGCGCGTGCATATGTATGTATGAATGTATATGTGTTTGTATGTATAGAAGACTAAGTCTTTACGTTTGTTGATTTATGTTTGTAGCTTATACGTGAACTGTTTACAGTGAGCTATGTCGTAGTGTTTAAAGTAACTCTTTCTAAATAAGTATTGACTTTTGGACATCAATTTATCTCTACCCTTCTGCAAGCCAATATATTTCAGTGAGACAGTGTAAATGTGGTGATATGATATATGTTCGCTTTCTCAGAGCATCAGTAATGTTACCGAAGAAAATGAAATGAGATTATCTCTTATATAATAGTCATTGTTACAGTGGAAACGCTATTTGTGGTCTCGACGCACTACGATCTTGCTTCATTCTCTAAAACTGCATTCGGAATATTGACTGATTCCTGAATAATACCGTAATGTCCAGTATGCTATTATGCGTTTTTATTCGTTTATTTGTATAATACCGCAAACAGATTTTCCTGTGCTATAAACTATTTGAAAACAGTAATATCGAAGAAGAAAAAAAAACAAGGAGAATAAGTCGATGATATATATACACATACAAATAAAAAATGTAAATATAAGCGCAGCCATGACTGTGTGGTTTAGAATCTCTTTTTCCAACTACACGGTTTCGTGTAGAGTTCCGCTTCGCAGTACCTTGAGCAAGTGTCTTTTACTATATCTGTTTTCAACCAATAATTTATGAGTGAATTCGGCATACGAAAATTGTATTCCCGTCGTATATACAATTGTATGTATGTGTGTTTGTGAGTGTGTGCGTTTATACGTGCACATTTGGACAAATTAGAAAAGAATGGCTCTTCTGATCACTTTACAAACGATTTACAAGCACCTAATTATTTATAAACATTTGATTATTAAAGTGGAAGACTTATCAGAAAAGTCATTCCTATTTATTTTTTCAAATATATAATACTGTACCAAGGACCTTCAGTTTCTAATTCTACTATACATGTATGTGTGCGTGTGTGTGTGTGTGTGTGCGTGTGTGTGTGTGTGTGTGTGTGTGTGTGTGTGTGTGTGTGTGTGTGTGTGTGTGCGTGCGTGTGTTTGTCCCCACCGTCTTTTGGCGACCGTTATTTGTTTGTTATGTCCACGTAACTAATGAGCTCGGCAAAGCACGCCGATTAAATAAATACTTCGGTAGATTTGTCCGACTCTAATCCCTTCAAGACAATGCTACAGCAGCCCTATAACTAAACAAGTAAAATATAAAAGATAAATAAAGATATAACTAATGTTTGTTCGTAACATTCCTAATATATATTAAATAAAAAGAAAATCATGCAGACTACTTTGAATTTCATACAATCAATAAAATACACTTCTTTCTACGTATAAATTGAACATTGTAAATAGTTTTTATACAGATAATTTACTTACACAAACAATGTTAAAGACGTATGATTTTTTTTTTCTACTTGATCCACGCTATTACACAGTTTGACAAATACATACGTAATCACGTATTCATATAATGGTTCAAATTTTGCTACAAGTGCAGTCATTTTGTGGGAAGAGATGAATCGATTACATCGACCCCAGTGTAAACTTATTTTATCGACCTCCGTAAGGATGAAAGGCAAAGTCGACCTCGGCGGAATTTGTACTTAGATCGGAGCGACGGGCGAAATACCGTCAAGTATTTCATCCAGCGTGCTAACGATTCTGCCAGTTCACCGCCTGAAGTAACATATTTATATAATACTATATTCCCTCTGCAACGTATTCAAAATACTCTGTGATTACGTGATTATGTATGTGTTTGTTAAACTGTGTAATAGCGTGGATCAAGGAGAAAAAAAAGTCGTACATCTTTAACATTGTTTGTGTAAGTAAATTATCTGTATAAAAACTATTTACAATGTTCAATTTATACGTAGATAAAAGTGTATTTTATTGATTGTATGAAATTCAAAGCAGTCTGCATGATTTTCCTTTTATTTAATATATATTAGGAATGTTACGAACAAATCTTTTCTCGGAAACAAAAGTATTTGTTCGCTCCACATAATTCTCCAATGAGGAATGTAATTGTGTCTTTATTTTGAGAAGTTATGTGGGTATTATGAATGTCAGAAAAAGCCTAATTCTATAGCTAGCTCGTGCGTGTCTGTGTGGTTAAGAAGCTTGCTCCCCAATCATGTGGTCCTGGATCAGGTCCCTGCTCAATGAGACTTAATCTCGGGGCATGGACAGGGTCTCCTACTATTACCACGAATCAACCAGAGCTTTGTGAGAGAATTTGGTAAACATGTATATGTGTGTGTGTGTGTGTGTGTGTGTGTGTGTGTGCGCGGTTCAGCAACAGTTTGATAGGCATAAATATTAAAAAAAAAACAGACTACTTTGATCCATTTGTTCAACTAAACCAGTGGTTGTCGAGCAGTATTCCCATCACTAGTCACTAGACATATTTATGATATCACAATATATGTCATCACATGTGCTCAGCATATTACACTCGTTCAGAGTAAATTACAGAAAATATATAATATCGGCGTAGATATGTCTGTGTGATGAAAAAGGTCGCTTTACACATACATTTTAAGAATAAACATAGGCATGTTGAGAGTGCTGCTTCACTTAGCCCCTGAATGCAAGAGTCGACGTCGCGCCAGGCACTAAGTAGCTCTGTAGGTGTTTCGAACCATTCCATGGCAACAGTAAAGTTGTCCGGAGCTACTCACCCCACACAACAGTACATGCAGTATAATATATTTAACATTCAGTGTGATGATTTACCATTTCTGAAAATTTCCACATCCAACAAAATATAAAGGTTCATTGTTTAATGAAGAATATGGTCATATTTTGTCTCGGAGTAGTGTAGCGGATTGATCAACACCGATATCATATTGATTCTCTTTTTGCTTTTGATCTTGACAGAATACGTAGCAAAGTTGACTTTATTAAGACTTGAAATTGAAGTGAGAGGCATTTAGTTCGGTACCCTAGCATATCTGCTAATTACTGAAAATCAATTAGATAAAGGTATGCATGGTCCGGTGATACAGATTTAGTACTTTCGACACTGAAACATATATCAAGATGTTAAGAAACGTTTAATATTCATGACGTAGACAACAGTCCAATAAGAATCCTTACTTTCGTACATACAAGATGGGACGAAACAATTCTCCTACATTTTACACGGCCATTTCTGTGACGCTAGTAAGGTTAGCCTTGGATAATGGTGTCTTCAAATAGCGAACATTTTAACATGTTTTTTCATTTAGTTATTGTCATGCATTTGACAGCTGCACATCATGCGTTTGGTGGCAAAACTTTTATCACCTATGGTGAATCTGGGGGATTTTTGCAGTACCCTGTATGGTCTAGTTATGCAGTGAGTCCTCCTTGTAGTGGTATAATTGTGTACTTTCCTTATAATTATTCTCAGGAAATAATCTAAAATGTAGTTATGGATTTTTCAAATTATAGATGGGTTATATTAGAATGAAATCCCTTTTATTCAAGCAGTTCTTCCTCTTATATATGACGATATAAGGATCCTCTCGGAATGTCATGATAGTTTTACTTTTCAACCTATGTAGGCAACAAAACGAACTAAAATACCATTGCAAACTGAAAGAGTTGCCATTTTTCACAAATTAGATGTCTACCCAATTGTAAGTAAGCAACATAGTGTAAGCTTATTTTACGTAATGTGACAGACTTTGAAAATATGTTTTTATATTTAAATAGTGGTATGATTCTATGCTGCTTAAATTTATTAATTCCTAAATAATTAAAACACCAACTTCTCCAGAAATATCCCCTTACTTGGGATATTATAATCCGTGGAAGTTTCTTTATACGAGACGTATAGGAAACGAAGTCAGATGTGTTAATATTTTAGCATTTATACCAGGTATGGACTACCTTTTCTGAAAAGCAGGTTGCATGAGACACGGCTCATCATCATAGGAGCCACACTACTAAAAGGTTTCACGGTAATTCTTCGTAGGCGTATCATTCAGCAAGTAGTGCCGGTCGCCTTTGGCCTATGAGTAATTTACATACTCCAGCATTCTATCAGACTTCTGAAACATGAATACTATTTAAACGAGAAATTAAAATCAGGAAAATGTTAGGACTCTCAAAGAAAGGTACATTTCCAGTTCTTCATGCTGAAATGTTTCTAAATCGTTTGACCTTATACTTTGGTTAGTAAATTAATATCTGAATGTAACGAAAGTTTTCTAGCGAACTAACTTAGCAATTCTTACTTTAGTTGAAAGCCATTAAGAGGGAAGAAGCATTAAATAATAAATCATTTAGACTCATTGTATATATTGTATCACCTTAAATGTCAAACTAGTTTCATTTAAGTGTCTGTCTGATTTTATAACCCTCGGATAACATTCAGTCTTAGATTGAATAGGAGCAACTTGGCGAAGTGATTTCTCTTCTCCTTTGTAAATTATTTTCAGCAAATACGACATATATCCTCTTGTAGTATTGATTTTGTTCGAAACTGTCAAATTAAAAATACAATTTTGCAGTCAATAAACTCTCATGTAATAATCCCTTACAAGAGCTCGAGTATTCTTATAGAATGAATTGGTCAACTTATTGATCAATAAAGAGCCACAGAGAATTATTTTTCAATTATATACGTATATTCGGAATAGCTGCTGTTTCTTTAAGGATAATTTCTGAGAACAATTTATTTTAATCTCCATAATGTTCGAATATATTCAATGAATGTTCTTTCAAATTGTATTGCAAAGACATTCTATTATGTTTTGCACAAATATTCCGGAATATATACGATATGTAATCGCTGGTGGTAAGACTTGTCTTCCATTAATGATTAAACTTATCGCATTTCATACACTACGGTAGCTTGCAGGTATAAAACTTCTGAGGTGAATTCTTATTCACTGTAGCTATTAAATTCGTCAAAGAAATATACGAACTATTTGGTACTTACATTTCAACTATTTAGTGATTTCATTTGTACTCAATTCACACAGTAGAAATACTTTGAGTGTGCAATCTAAATAGCCCATATTTCTTGGGTTTAAAGCATTTTAGTTCAAGATTACATTGGTTTTCTGAAGAAGACCACTGAAGAAATGATTAGATGTAAATCTAAAATCAATATCTATGTCATTTTGACATTTATATATTGTAAACCATACCAAAATTATTTCTGCTTGCAGGCCATTGGCCACATAAACACATTTCAATTAGCTCTTATTCTTCATTCGCACAACAGAAAAAAAATCTGACCATATTCAACTGTAGATGTGTCTGTGTGTCGGTATATAGATTCCCTTTAAGAGACTTTATTGATTTTTGTATGTTATATTTTCTACACTTTGTAAAATGCAAAAGCTTCCAATGGAAATCTTTAAATGAAATCCATTGCTTACATTCGGTAAGTCGGTATTTTCAAATCTAGCTCTTGTAAAAAGATAATGAAATAATAAACAGGCATGCCTGTGTGGTAAGAATTTTACTTCCCTACTTCATGTTTTCGGGTTCAGTCCTACTGTATGATAGCTTAAGAAAGTATCTTCTATAATCCCGGGCCAACCAAAGCCTTGTGAGTTGGTTTAGTAGACAGAAACTTATAGAGGCTTGTTGTATATACACATATGTATGTATATACGTGTGTCTTTGTGCTTATGTCTGGCCGCGACCGCTTGACAACTGGCTTCAGTTTGTTCATGTCCTCGTAACTTAGCACTTCGAGTAATGAGACTGATAGAATAAGTATCAGACTTACAAAATGTTCTGGGCTTGATTTAATTGATTAACACCTTCAAGTGTGTGCACCAGCATGGCCACATTCAAATGCCTGTAGATAAATGATAAGCTTTAAATTAAGTATGTTATCAAGCCTAATAGTGTAAACTGAGTTTGTCAGCTAAATATTTCCTAACAGATCCATTTGTTGTAGGTCTTGTGACGCGTTGACAATTCTATATCAGGTGTCCTTTCATATAGTATGGCATTGAATCAAATCGTATAGTTACTACTACTGAGATTTATCAGAGTTATTACCATATTATGATGCTCCAGCATGGTCTCAATAACTCGCTGAAACATGTAAGAAGTGAAGACATATATATGTTTTCTCTTTTACTTGTTTCCATCATTGGACTGAAGCCATGCTGGACATCATGTGGAAGGATCTTAGTCGAGAAAATCGGCCCCAGTACACATTTTTAAAGTCTGATACTATTCTATCGGTCTCCCATTGACGATCCGTTAATTTACAGGAACAAAAACAAGCCAATACCGGTTGGAAGCGATGTGCGGAGAGAAACACCACACACACACACACACACACATAAATAACTTACTATTAATAAAAACTAGGGTGCATTGCGTTACGTTACTTAGTAAATGAAAAAATGTATATTAAACGTATAGGTGCAGGAGTGGCTGTGTGGTAAGTAGCTTGCTTACCAACCACATGGTTCCGGGTTCAGTCCCACTGCGTGGCATCTTGGGCTAGCGTCTTCTACTATAGGCTCAGGCCGACCAAAGCCTTATGACTGGATTTGGTAGACGGAAACTGAAAGAAGCCCGTCGTATATATATATATATATATATATATATATATGTGTGTGTGTGTGTGTGTGTGTGTGTGTGTGTGTGTGTGTGTGTGTGTGTGTGTTAGTGTGTCTGTGTTTGTCCCCCCACCATCGCTTGACAACCGATGCTGGTGTGTTTACGTCCCCGTAACTTAGCTGTTCAGCAAAAAGAGACCGATAGAATAAGTACTAGGCTTACAAAGAATAAGTCCTGGGGTCGATTTGCTCGACTAAAGGCGGTGCTCCAGCATGGCCGCAGTCAAATGACTGAAACAAGTAAAAGAGTAAAAGAGTAACTGCACAAAAGAAAAAACGTATACTGAGTGTACAAACGGACGGAAAACAGAAACAGAACGTTCTTAATTCTTCATCAGTTATCAACCAGATAGCATTACTCAGTTTCACACCATTAATGATGAGACTGAGATGATTCCCAAGCTGGCGGTGCCCGGGAAATTTGCGGAGAATATTGGGCCGAGAATAAACAATATATGGAATACAGGCGATACAGAAATAGGCATACGAAAGTGAATCAATGTATTCAAGAGGATGGACGAAGGACAAAGACGTAATGATTAAGAAACGAACAAAATACAGATTTAGAGCCAAAAGAACAATTCTCTGCTTTCTTCTTTCTTCTTTTTCCCCTAGAGGACAATCCTAAATGATTAGAAAGGCAACAAATAGACGACCGGTGCAAAAAAGGAAGAGAAAGAAAAGCTGGCCACGGGTCACATGTCACCAGCAGCCAGAGGAGAAAGAGGGTTAGGTGAGAGAGAGAGAGAGAGAGAGAGAGAGAGAGAGAGAGAGAGAGAGAGAGAGAGAGACAGAGAGAGAGAGAGAGAGAGACAGAGAGAGACAGAGAGAGAGAGAGAGAGAGAGGAAGAGAAAAAAGGGACAAAGATGAAAGAAGAAACAATAGAATTACAGTTATTCCCTTTTGCATATCTACTTCTATATCACTTTAATTCCATGAAATATTTGTCCTTGGTCCAGTATCCTTCGCAACTTTCGCGGGTACCGCCAGCATGGGAAGTAGCTTCGCAATTTTATCATTAATGGTGCGAAACTGAGTAATGCCATCTGGTTCATAACTGACGAAAAATTAAGGACCTTCTGTTTTTGTTTTCCGTCCGTTTGTGCACTCAATATACATTTTCCCGTTCGTCTGTGCATTTATTATACGTTTTTTTTCGTGTGTACATTTACTATACAGACACACACACAATCACACACAAACACACATGTACAAACACACACACACATGTACATATATATATATACATATATATATATACAGACAGATAGTCAGACAAGGAGACAAGGAGAGAAGGATTTCCTCATAGTTGTCACCAACCAAATTCACTTACAAGGCTTTGATCGGCCCAAAGCTATGAAGCTGTGCAGTGGGACTCAACCCGAAACCACGTGTTTGCAAAGTGAGCGTTTTAACCATACAACCATGACCGCGTCTACATTGAGCTGCAAATTTTAAAATATGTATTTAAATTAACAACGGTATTAATTCACTTCATAAATTATATTCTCTCTGTCTCGGTATCGGATGCAGAAAACTTTAGAATTAAGTTGTTTTTATTTTATTAATATTTTTATTAGATATTTTATATTTTACTAAACGACTTTATTAAAATTATAATGTGGATTTTAACCCATTTTCATATAATTTTATTTTTATTCGGTTTAGTATAAAATTTAATTTGATAGATAAAGTGAATTTTTTTATATCCTATATGTTAACCAAGGAGGAGAAAAAAGAAAATTCTCAAGAATGACAAACGTGAAGAAAAAAATAATATACTATAACACGACGTCACCCAGAAAGACGCTATTCATTGCCAAGTTTTACTTCTTTCCCTACAGAGAATCTGTTCCATTTGCTTTTTCATTGTTTATTGAGCAATAAAATATTATAGGGTGTACTACGATTGTAGGCTAATTGAAGGAAAGATCGATTTTTGTTAATAATGCAGTTTGGGATATTAAATAAATATCGCCAAGGAAACTGATTAGAGGAAAATATATATTCTTGCATTGCACGTGACGATCTATTAGAAAGTGTACATCCAACAATATGAGACTGATTAGAAACATAATAAGGAATATAACCGCTAAAATTTACCCGGCAGCCAATATTTGAGAGTCTTTAGAAGAAGAATTGCGGAAAATCAATAAAAATTAAATCGTATAATGAAACACGTTCGTTGAAACAGGATGAAAGTTGGAAAATTATTGGCTAGAGTTCTGTTCCCATGAGTTGATGAAATCAGCATTGAAGGGATGACATAGTAAAATAATACAGCAATCAGTCATGATCTGGAGTTATCGATCAGAATACAAATCAATAATTGTCGAAAAACAAACATTGCACTATTTTTGCGAACGAATAAAATGTTTTCCGTCTTTTATCGATTTCTATGTCTGGAACTTCTTATATATAACTCCTATTTTATATTCACCCGTTTATATTATTGACTAGATAAATGCCAGAGATCGATTTAAAACAATATATAATTATTATGTACAATTCACTCATGAGAGAACACAGAAATACTGCCAAGCTGGTACATCATGGTTTGCGCATAACACGAAAGTAACTTTAAAATCTTAACTTACATAACTTATATCGCAGAAGAATAAAAAGAAAACGATTTCTGCAACATTTTCTAAGCATATTAATAAAACTTTAAATCACACACAAGCCAATATAATTTACAAGAACACTGCTTATATGCAATATCACTTTTCAATCTTTTTGCTAAGCTGAAATGTGAAATTTTATTATGAATCTTGATTACTATAATTTTCTGTGATATCAGATATAATTTTGTTGTATATTGGAAAGGTTCAACTTCACTTTCACTATTATTAATCAATTCGTTAAACATTTAATAAATTAACTTAAGCGATTTTTTGACAAACCGTTCGACCAGTTAGCATATCAATCAACCAAGTTTATCAAAATCCTTTTGTCGCGATTCAAGGCCTCATCAGTGAAATATCTTCTCTATTCCGAGTTTGCTTCAGGTGGATTCACGTCAAGAATCTTTGTAACTAAATGCAAAAAGGAAACCTCTGAAATAACCTGTACAATATATCACGCTTTGAAAACTTAAAGTACATACATACATACATACATACATACATACATACATACATATATATATATATATATATATATATATATATATATATATATATATATATATATATATATATATATATATATATGTATGCATGTATGTATATCTATATATACATACATACATACATACATACACGCATACACACATTTATATGTATATACATACATACACACATATTTAGTTACATATATGTATATATATACATATTCATATATATTTATATAAGGGCATTACTACAGAATAATGCCATATATATGTATTCATACATATATACATGCATACATACATATACATATGTATACACATACCTACATATATATATATATATATACATATATATATACATACATATGCATACATATATATATATACATATACATACATGCATATATATATATACACGTACATATATATGTAAATCTGTGTGTGTGTACATATATACCGTATTTGATGGCCTATAAGACGTACGAGCGCATAGGACGCACCTTAGCCTAGGCAATACTTTTGTAAAATAAATTACCTCTAAAATAATGTTTTAATTCTTCCACTTACCTGTATAACTTCATGTTATTACCGGTAATTATAAGCAACTTATTGCATCCACATTCGATATAAACTTACCGTAGGCGATTGTTCACCAATAAATGGCAGTACACAATTTGTAAACATACATACCGTTTTGAGCGACTTACGAACCTACATTGGACGCACGGCATTTTTAAAGCCGTTTTTGGGTAAAAAAAAAAAGCGTCTTACAAGCCATGAAATACAGTAACACTCCTGTCACAGCGTAGGACCTTGAAGACTGCTAAAATGCAAGAAAGTATACTAGTCCCTTAATTTTCAATACTTAATATTTAATAATCAATATTCGATATTTCAATTATTCAATAAGACAATCAATACGTCATTTCATTTTACTGAATATATTATATATTCTATATCCTAGATTAATATTATAAGAATATAAATAAAACAAAAAAAACAGACAGATTTGGAATTCTTTTGAAAAACATATTCCTCTATACACTATCATACAAACCCCTTGTATATATATATATATATATATTCATATTCTCAGTATCACATATGTAATGTATATGTATTGTTAAACGCATGTAGCAGCGGTATTACGCCTAGGAGAGGTCTCTTTAAAGTGTTAAACAACATTGTACCCTTCAAAGCCAGGCAAAACGAAACCGCCCCGGATATGAGCGAGAACGGCAGGTATTGATATTTCGATTTCTTCCAGGTTTAATACCGTAGATTCAAACGTTTAGCAACATCCACCAATGTTCACTTTCAGTTGCTTCTCATACAAAAATTTGAATTTTTTCTACTTCCGGGGCGATACTGCACATCAGCAAGTAGTCTTTACACTATCTAGATATACTTCTAGCTGCCAATTCGATTCTGTTCTGGACGCAAGGTGAGAATATGACACTGGTGAGCAGAAAAAAACTGCGAATACAGTAATACTTCTCTTAATGAGGACCTGCTTTACGAGACCCCGGGTTTACGATTTATATTTTTCAAGTACACGATCCAAATTTTGAACAAAGTGCAAAAGTTTCTACTACCATAACAAATGACTCTGCTTGTTACCGGGAAATTTATAGAGAGCGAAAAAAAGCGTTTTCTAAGCAAACAACTCTAGACTTGTTTTTTAAAAAGAAATATGCATGTCCGTCTATGAGTGATTGTGAATCGACGATCGCGTCTACAAGTGATGGTAGGCGCAAGTTTTGTGCGAGTGAATGTGATTCAGAAAACGATTATAATAATAACAGTTTTTACTATAAATGATCTTGACATTCTTTTTACTTTACATAAAATATTCTTTACATTCTACTGTTGTTTTATTGCTATTTACTTACGAGTATTATAAATTTTACTGCGAACGAATTACAATTCATAACATTGTTATTATGGGAAATTATTGCTTTGCTTTACGAGTTTTCATTTTACGAACGGTCCTCGGGAACAAATTAACTCGTATATCGAGGTATTACTGTATCTTATCGATATCTGTTGTTCTGGTTCACTTCCGGGCGGCGTCGTTTCTCCTATCTTTGAATCATATTGTGTTTTCTTTTAATTATATGTCTTTAAAAGGATCTCTCCCAATCCTATATACCACAGCTACAGCATACATACATACATAGATAATGTGATATTGAAGATGTTTACATTATTGAGCTGCTTCTAAGAAAAAAACAGAATTTTTGATCTATTTGTACGGCTCTGTTGCACATCAGCATATATATTTTACTCTATTTTTATATACTTCTAGCTGTTAATTCGATTTCGTGTCAAGGAGTGGCGAGTATCTACTCTTATTAGCTGAAAGCAACCACGAAATATCGATATACGTCGTTGACCCATTATGCGACTGTTACTTAAGTGTGGGATGATATGCATCATACTATATTGCATCAGTCTTGCAGTTTGGGTATATCAAGTACATTCATACATAAATGGGCTTTCATGTTGTTATTTGCCCGCTTCATTTAGGGAATGAGATATTGCTACGATTGTCTTTATTGTTAAATATCCATAAGAAATAAGATAAAATATACATAAAACAAATGCAACAAAATATATAAACTGTAGACTAGCGAGGAACAAAAAGGATAAAATCTTTTTTATCAAGGGAAAGTAATATTGATAGTATGAGGCCGGTAGAGGAAAATCACATTGAGTTTAAAGCGAGGGAAGGGTAGTAGAAAAAAGAAAGGAAAAGTAAATGCAGGCGAAATTGTCTGGGAGGGCGATATAGATGAGACCTTTTGAGTAATGATATTAAAAGTTTGTCATCACAGTTACTTTAAGGTTATAGCTATGTTTAAGCAGGTGTTGTATAAATTTTGGGACGCACTATATCAATAGTACACTGGGTTGTCAGTTCATTCATACATATATATACATATATACATATATGCACATATGTATGTATTATGCATATATGTATACATGTTGAAACAATATCCAGAATATCTATTTCACTTGAAGTTCTTAACGTATAGCAGATGTTTTCAATTGGCGATATCCTTCGTTATTTCAAACTTTTTTCCTGCATATTAATAAATGATGTTCTTATGGCTTTAAGAAATAATTCAGGTGCAGACATGGTTGTGTGGTTAAGAAACTCGCTTTGCAAACACTTGGTCTCCTGTTCAGTCTCACTGTACGGTACCTTGAACTGTGTCTTCTACACTATCCCCGGATCCACAAGTTACTTGTAAGTAAACTTGGTAGATGGAAACTGTGTGGAATCCCGTCGTATATATATATATGTGTATATACGCATATTTATAGAGAGAGAGATAGAAAGAGAGAGAGCGAGCACACACGAAAACGGAAGGTGTCGCTGAACAGGTCATAGATGTATGACGAAAGATTTTGGGACAATAGACATGAGTTAAAATTAAAAGAAAAAAAAAACAGTAATAAACGAGTTAAGAACAAATATATAGTACCTGTGCTTATTTGGCAAAAAAAGACCATCCCAAAATACAACAATATATATAAATATATATACACACACATACATACAAACATACATACATACATACATACACACACACACACACACACACGTATATATATATATATATATATATATATATATATATATATATATATATATATATATATATATATATATACACATATATGTATATACGGCATTTGACAATATGCATAGGGAAACTCTCTAGAAGATTGCAAATGTATATGGAATAACAGACGATTATATCAATCTGCTTTGTAGTTTCTACAACAACTCAAGCTGTTGTATTGTAACAGAGTATGGATACGCTGGTTTTCTTATGATCGTCACTGCTGTAAGACAAGGATGTTTCCTGTCACCAATGATCTTTCTCATGGTCATCGATTTTGTTATGCAGAGATCAATGGTGGGACCGGCTGTAGGCATACCATGGCCGGCGAGGGAACGGCTAACATACTTGGATTTTGCCGATGACATTGCTCTTTTGGCTGAGAATCGCCCAACATTACAAGAAATGACAACAAAAATGGAAAGGGAAGCGGCGAAGACGTGATTGAGAATCAATGGTTAAAAAACGAAGGTAATGCAAGTTGGGAAACAACTAGAAAGTGTCTCAAAGAAGACCTACGCAGACTGAACTTAGGAAGAAGCAAATGGGTTGGCCAGGAGACAGATAATTGGTGATCACTGAGTGCCTAATGTGCCGCTCAAACACACCAACGGACCCAAAGAAGAAGAAGAAGTGTGTGTGTGTGTGTGTGTGTGTGTGTGTGTGTGTGTGTGCGTGTGCATGTGAGTGGCAAAAGTGACAGACCGAATAAGTATCAAACTTGAAGAAATTAGCAGCGTGGTCTATTTGTTCGACTAAACCCCTCAAGGCGATGCCCCATCATGACCACAGTCCAATGATTGAATCAAGCAAGAGATACAAGATAATACTAGATATTAAGTGATAATGCTATTATCTCATAGGAAGATGAGAAAGTAAGCAGACATGGCAATTGATCAGGGTCTCCAAATTTAGTTGGAAGAAATAAAGAAGACATCCTCATCTCTGGTACATATCCCCGAATCTCGCAATAGTGTGCACTACATTAAAGTTATCAATGAGTCAGAGTGTGATGTATAAGGCGACGGCTTAAGCTGGATTCTACAATAATCATATGCGAGCGTCATTTGATTATCTATGATACCTATTCAAGGCATATCTTTGCTGCGTCTTAACTTTATTTTGTGCCATGATACAAAACGAATGATGAAAAAAATTGACCTGGGGTTAACTTTTCTAAAATAAAATCAAATATACTTCTCACTGATCAATAGTCGTTTAAAGAAAAAAATAAATGGACGAAATCATTTGGCTTAAAGTAATGAAACGAAATGAAAAAAAAACTTCAATCAGAACCTGAAAGCTGCAAGTCAGACGTTTTAATGTTAGTGTGAAAAAAACATTTACGGATGTAATGAATCGTAAACTTTGTTATATTTAACCATATATGGAGAAAAAGAAAACTAGATTCCTTATAATGATGTTGGATTAACATATTTTTGCAACATATTCCTTATCAACTCCTCCATAATCAACCTCGTGATCACAATCACCTTGGTCAAAGCTTTTCTTCTTCTTCTTCTTCTTCTTCTTCTTCTTCTTCTTCTTATTATTATTATTATTATTATTATTATTATTATTATTATTATTATTATTATTATTATTATTACTATTATTATTATAGTGGCGGTGGTGAGCTGGCAGAATGGTTAGCACGCTACGCGAAATGCTTAGCAGTATTTCGTCTGTCTTTATGTTCTGAGGTCAAATTCCACCGAGGTCGACTTTGCCTTTCATCCTTTCGGGTCAATAAATCAAGTACCAGTAAAACACTGGGGTCGATGTAATCGACTGGTCCCCTCTCAAAAATTTCAGGCCTGGTGCCTTTAGTAGAAAGGATTATTATTATTATTATTATTATTGTTATTATTAAAATGTTATTATCATTATTATTATTATTATTATTATTATTATTATTATTATTATTATTATTATTATTATTATTATTATTATTATTATTCAGTCAACTTATACTGGGTATATTCACCGCTCTATCGAACGTAGCTCTGCATGCCTTAGGCGTGTGCAATGATTTGTTCTGGTTTTGTATATTCTGTTGTATTGGTTATGTATTTACCTGGATGTTTTTGTTCATTGATGAGGTGACTGATAATATATATCGTTTCTGTTTCCTGTCCCCACATTCCAGTTATCTCCATTGCTCTATACTTATATTCGGATAATTTCCACAAGTTTTCCAGGGATATATTATCTGTTGGGAATGTAGTTCGATTAGAAGACATTTCTTTTACCGGCGGTCTTTTACAACAATATTTTGGTTAATTATTCATGATCATTCAGTGTCTGTGTTTTGGTATTTAGCAGTATATGATTGCTTTGTTGATCTTTGAGACCGTTTCTGGCGTATTATTATACCATCTCTTTTCTGCTTGCAGTTCATCGATCTCCAATAGATTTTGTTAGTTTGCGGTTCACGTCCATACTGCAAAACAACTTCTCTGCCAAAGGAAAGTGAAATGTGGAAACAAAAGCTACAAAACTGCTTTTGTAGAACAATGTAGCTAGTCCTAAAGAAGCAACAATAATAACTCTTTGATCCCCCAAAGGTTTCTAAATACGCAGTAATTGTTCGATTGAAAAAATTATTCCCCGAACCGCCACGACAATGAATAATGCAATGATGAAAATAAAGTATATTGCTCTGTATGGCATTCTTTAAAAATGTCGAAAGTATGTGATTACTCCGGGATCAATGCTTCATTTATACTCTTTTCTCCAGTTCGTGTTTGCTTGCGACTAAGCGGCCATTTATCTTTTTCCTAACTGCTACTTACTATGCAGTTTCGTTAATATATGCGGTGTGTCCAAAATGAAAATAAACTTTCAAAACAGTGTCAGTCAGCACAGCATATTTGCTATATCAGAGCTGTGTAGGGTTAATTTTGTTTCTTAAGTCTAAATATCGCCACATCACCCTGCCTCAATTAGGCATTAATCGCTATAGACAGTGAAATTTTGTTTAGCACATTTGGCGATTTGTCGTATGTTCAACAAGGAAGCTATTATATGAGCAACTGGATCGTATAAACCTCTATTTCAATTTAGGTGAAACATTTACAGAGACTTTTCTAATGTTTCAACAGGTCTATGGAACGATCATTTGAGTCATACTCAATGTCGCAAGTGGTACTATAATGTCAAAGGCGATCCAAATCTGGACGAATTTCCACAACAACGTACAGCGATCTCATTACGAAAGTAATTTCTGTGATCTGTGAAAGTTGCCGCCAGACAGTCCATGAAGTTTCTGAAACAGCAGGCATCTGCAAACGTTCTTGAAACGTGAATTCAAACTAAATTTTTATGATATATCACGTGACTGTAAAAGTAGGACGGGGCCTATCGACAAATGAACCAAAACAACCGGATCGCATTCAGTCGTTCAGTAGATTTTGATTGTCCTAATGTTAATGAAAATGTTCTGGTAAGGTGCTATAACAGGTAACAATACGTGGGTGTACGGTTACGATATTGAAATCAAAAGCAGTCATAGCTGTAGGCAGGGGTATCATTGTTACGACCAAAGGATTCATATTAAAATTGATCAACTATGAAGGTGAATATGGTCGTCGTTTTTTGTTTTTCATTAAAAGGGCATCATTCATCATGAGTTTCTTTTCCACGTTATTAAACAATCAATAAAGACTTGGATGTCCTGGGGCATTTCGGAGAGTGCAGTTTAAAGAGGCTGAGGTATGGAAAGATAAATGCTAAGTGATTGATGCATAAAAATAACATATTTATTCACCCATCATTATCCGTATCGTTTTGCCAAAACACGATACAACTCTCATCCCCTGCCACCTCTCTCACTGGATTTGGTACAGGCAAAGATCTTGATTTCATTTTCAAGGTAGTTCGATTGAAAACATTCTTTCCAGAAGCGTCATGACGGTGAATAATTCAACATTATTAATAAAAGTCATTATTCTTATTAAAAGTTGCCCATTACAGAAAATATATGTCGAATAAAATTTGCGAAGGGAAGTGTGCTCGACCTGAAGATTCTAAAATTGGTAAAACAAAAAAATAGGAGCTATATATCAACATCAAGGCAACTATTTTGAAGCATACAAGTCTAGTTAAATTGTAAGTAAATCAATGAATTTTATTCTTTTAGGTCTAGTCTCTTTTTTGCTGTACGTCGTACTTCTGTTTTATAATATCTATTTAATAGTTTATAGTGGCATATCTTTTATCCTGTTCTGCGATCGTGAATCCTTCGGTCTTTGTCATGTGACCTGCACATCTCACCTAGTGTTGCGATTTTCCTCCGACTATTTGTTATTTCCAATTTTGAAATTTGTCTACGAAGGGGGTGTTCTTGTGATCATTTTAAAACGGCAGACAATAGCCTTTATTTTTATCTTAGTTTTATGTTTTTCTTTTTCATAATTTCTTTTGTAGTCTTTCGATTTCCGTCATAACTATCTGTTATCGTAGCTTCTGTGTGGTGTTTGCAAGGTTCTTTGGCGATGGAAACCATTTTATTGCCGTGATTTGTAGCAATTTTCATTTCTTTGCCACTTTTAATTTTTTTTAGTAAATATATCTTAATCTCACAGAAGGCATTGTATAATAATTTTATAGTTATATATAGCATCTACCATCCTGTAAACATGAATCTGTTGGTTGGCGTTTTCTTAATGCCATCATTATTTTTCTTGCTAGTCTTGCTAGCACATTTAGCATCCAATTGAGAATATAACTATAAATTACTACTGAGACAACTACCGTATTAATCTAATGCGTCTATGACATTCCTTCATAGTTTTTGTGTTCTGTGTGTATCTGGCTATTATCTTGGCTCCAAGTATCTATAAGACTGGGTTTGTTGTAATTCTAGTATCTCTGTTTCTTTATCAAACATCTTAATAGTTCTTTTAATTGATATATGTTTCCTCAAGATTGATTCCGTCCATTATTAGTAATCCAAATCTCAAATAATACATTTATTAAATCCGTCTTCTGTGTGTATAGTATTCTACTTGTTTATAATAGGCAGATTACAGCCTTCGTTTGTCCATACAGGGACAATTGCTGTTTACCCTCTCGTGACATTTGTATCCGACTTCTGTTTGATGTAACATATAGGTTAAAGATATTAGTGCTCAGTAGAAAGGTAGCGGAGTTAGGAATTCTCCTTGGAATACTCATCTTCTAATTTAGACATTTCTTTCTTTTAATCTTTAGTTGTTTCAGCTATTTGACTGAAGCCACGCTGGGAGACCACCTCGAAGGGTTTCAGTGGAGCAGTTGGATGGCAGTACGTATTCTTTTTAAACATGTCTATTGTTTCCAGTACGTAGGCCTGGCAAGAAAACTGCAAGCGATATATTCCTGTCTTGCCTAGATTCTACTTTTACCTTCTACAGTTTTCAGTTATGGAATTGTTTGATCGAACATTGCGCTTTACAGCCACATGAGCCTCGGCAGAATTTCTTCACGTCGTTAGAATTATTTATTCATTTGTTTATTTGTTTATTTATTTATTCATTTATTTTTCTGTTTCTGTAACATTGCAGATACGGGCTTCTTCTCTACAGGAAGAAGGCTGAAGACAAGAAAATTAGTTTTGTCGGGAATTTGTTGCTTATATACCCTTGGTAGTTAAAATGGTAGTTTTCCTCCAGTGAGCTAACAAGGTGATAGCACTGACTTAGTCAGTGTGTTATCAAACATTTGCGAATACCTTTTATATCCAAGATAAAAAATTTAAACCGAAGTTTTAGATCTCATTATCCATTGATATCGTCCATATTATTATTTCACATTAAACTGTTGGAAAAAATATCCAATATCGGACTACAAGTAACTTAGATGCCAAGAATCTTCCTAAGTATCTTAGCTGTCCCTAATAACACTGTATTCTGGAATTATACTAACCTAGGCTTTATGCCCATTTCCTTTGTCGTCCTGTTCAACTTTTTAGGGAGAGTTACTAATTCACCTATAACTACAGGAATATATTTTACTTGCACTTTCTATTATTATTAGTATTATTATTATTATTATTATTATTATTATTATTATTATTATGTTGTTTTTTTTTCTTCTTTCTTCAAATTTTCTTCCATTTCTCGCCGAGTGTTTTCCGTACACCTAGAGCAGAGAAACTCGTTGTATGCATTCCCAATTTACACACGCAAATTCACAGGTAAAACATGTATTTAAGAAAAAAAAAATTCATGAATGGATGTTGTTTTCACAGCGATATTGCTCTTCTTAGTACATGAGTCGTTCCAGTTAGCACGATCTTTTGCACTTCCTGTAGGGATGGTAAGCCTGGTATCATTTTCAAATAGGTTTCAGTACCTTTTTTTAATCATTCCTAGAGATCCTACAATCACTGGTATGGTAGTCGCCTTGAGGTGCCACATTTTTTCAATTTCTATTAGCAAGTCTTTATATTTACTGATCTTGTCAAATTCTTTCGCCGCTATATTATGATCACAGGGAATACTCATGTCAATTAATAAACACGTCTTCTTTGTCGGATCTTTTATAATAATATCCGGTTTATTAGCTTTTATAGTCTTGTCGGTATGTACGGGGAAGTCCCAGAGAATCGATACATTTTCTCCCTCAGTCACAGCTTCAGGATGGTGTTTATACCATTCGTCAGCGGATTTGATTTTATAATGCTGACATATTGTCCAGTGTAAATACTGGCCAACTCTGTCATGTCTTGCTTTATATTCTACAGGTGCTAAGACTCTACACCCTGAGATTAGGTGGTCTATAGTTTCAATCGCATCGTTACAAAATCGGCATTTTTTATCACATTGGCTTGGTAGTTCCGGGTTAATAAGCTTTGGTCTTGAGCAGCCAATATGAAACCTTCACTCTCTGCTTTTTGCCCTGAACTTCGTAACCACTGATGCGTGCGTTTCTGGTCGACATCAGCTTGTTTGTTACGAGCCACATACTTGCCATGCAGAGGTTTCTGTTCCCATCTGCTAGCTAATTTTTCATGTGCTTTTGTCTTTGCAATTAATTTTATTTTCTTTGCAGCAGCAGTTGACGCATTTCCTTCAACCTGATCAAGCTGGTGGGTATCTAAGAGTTCGGTAGCGAATGTTTTGCTCTCTTTCAGAATAGAGTGAATTTTTTGCGGTCTTTCATGTTTTTCAACAAGTTTCAGCATCCAATCGTTGGTCGTTCCAAGGTATTTGGCCAGTCCGATTGTGGTGGTTTTGTACGTAAGTTCAAGCTGGATCAAGCCTCGACCTCCCTGAGCTCTGGGAAGGTAAAGACGATCCACGTCTGCCTTTGGATGGTGCATCTTATTACAAGTCAGTAGCTTGCGGATTTTTCTATCAATTTTGACTATTTCACTGGTATTCCAGTTAAGCACATTGAAGCTATAAAGAACAACTGGGACTGCTAAGGAATTTATGGCTAACACCTTATTATAAGCATTCAGCTCAGACTTCAGAACTGCTCGAACTCTTCTATAACATTCCTTCCTAACCTTCTCTTTCATGCTTGCATGCTGGATACCAGAGCCTTCATTTATTCCTAGGTATTTATAGGTTTGTTCCTGCTCAAGTTCTTCTATTACTGTTTCGACATCTAATCCTATTGAACTTGACTTTACTAGTTTCCCTTTCTTAAAAGTGGCTTTGGCACACTTTTCAAGGCCAAACTCCATCCCGATATCATCACTGAATCCTTTCACAGTATGTAATAGTCCCTGAAGCTCTTCATCGTCTTTGCCATATAGCTTTAAATCATCCATATAAACTAGATGGCTTATTTTCTTGTCAATTTTGTAGCCATACCCTGTTCTATTCAGTTCACTTGAGAGTGGTATCAGTGCTATGCAGAAAATTAGTGGTGAGAGCGAGTCACCCTGGAAAATGCCACAGTTTATGCTAATATTGTTTGAGTGCAATACTCCATTATTATTATTATTATTATTATTATTATTATTATTATTATTATTATTATTATTATTATTATTATTATTATTATTATCATTGTTGTTGTTGCTGTTGCTGTTCCTGTTTTTGTTCTTGTTATTCAGCTGTTGAATTGACGGAATGGATAGTACTGGGGTCGATGTTATCGACGTACCTCTTCCCCCACAAATTTCAGGAATTATGCCTATTGTAGAAAGGATTATTATTACCATTATTGTTGTTGGTGGTGTTGCTGTTCCTATTTTGTTATTGTTATTCAGTCAGCGAGTTGCCAGAATGGTTAGGATACTGAATAAAATGCTTAGCAATACTTTGTTCTTCTTTAATTTCTGAGTTCAAATTCCCTCGAGGTTGACTTTATATTTCACTCTTTCGGCGTCGAGAAAATAATTACCAGTTGGGCACTGGGTTGATGTAATCGACTTGCTGCACCCCTCAAAATAGCTGACCTTGTACCTAAAAGAAAAATGATTCTTATTATTAAGGCAGCGAGCCTACAGAATCGTAAGCAGCCAGGTACAAGAAAAATAATGAAACTAAATCTTACCAAAACTATGGGCCCATAAAATGTCTATCTACCATGTATAGAATTTTAACACCCATCCTTGTGGAGAAAACATACAAATTTATGTCCACTTAGATATTTTCTCCACTAAACAAAAAGGATGCCGACGTAGCTCATATAGATGCAATGACCAACTCTTAATCTCATGACCCTTTAGTACTCTTCTGAATGGATTGGTCATAAAATGACCTTCGACAGCATACCACATTCATGGATCTTGAAATCGCTGGATATCTTCAAAATTTCTCCTGTGATTTCAAACTTCCTGAAACACAACATGTCAATGTGGAATACGAATCTCCAATTATGCCACTCTAATGGAGTATTAACCACAAAAAATATCAATATCAACTGCGGAATTATCCAAGGTGACTCACGTTTGACTTTAATTTTTTCATAGCATTAATGCCACTTACAAGTGTACTTAACTGAACAGAATATGGATATGAAGCTGGTAACAAGAAAATAAGTCATCTATTTTATATGCATGACTTAAATCTCTATGGCAAAGACGATAGTGAGCTTAAAGAATGACTACGTACTGTAAAAGCATTCAGTGATGACATCGGGATAGAATTTAATATTGATAAATGTGACAAGGCCACTTTCCAGAAAGGGAAATTGAAGACCTGATATTCAGTGGTGTTGGATGTTGATACAGTCATAAAAGAACTCGAGCAGGAACAAACTTACAAATACCTCAGAATAAATGATGGCTCTGGGATTCAGCATGCAAGCATGAAAAAGAAGAACAGCAAGGAGTGTTACAGGAGAGTTCGAGAAGTCCTCAAATCCGAGTTAGATGCACGTAACAAGGTATTAGCTATAAATTTCTTCGCAGTTCCGGCTGTTATTTACAGTTTCAAAGTATTGAACTGGAATATGAGCGAAATAAGGAAGATTCAGAGGAAAATGCATAAGCTACTGACTTGCAATAAGATGCATCACCCAAAGGTAGATGCAAATCATCTTTACCTACCCAAAACTCAAGGAGGTCGAGGCTTGATCCAATTTGAAATCTCCTACAAAACCACCACAACTGGAATAGCAAAATATCTTGAAACATCTAACGACTGGATGCTAAAGCTCGTTGAAAACCATGAAAAACGTAAGAAGCCTGGTTCTGTTATGAAGGAGAGCAAAACAATTTTCAAGTGTTTTTATGCATAATATCCAGGTTGAATAGCATGATGGAAGTGCAGCAACTGTTGTTGCGAAGAAGGTGAAATCAATAGCAAAGCAAAATGCGTTTGATAGGTAGGAACAAAAACCTCTGCAAGGCAAATATGTAGCATGTAGCAAACACGCTGATGTAGACCAGAAGCACACCCATCAGCGGCTACGGAGCTCAGGGCTAAAGGCAGAGAGTGAAGGTTTTTATCTTGGCTGCCCAAGATCAGAGCTTATTGACCCAGAACTATCAAGCCAATGTGATGAAAAATGATGTAGATCCAAAGTGCCGATACTGCACCGATGGGACAGAAACAGTGGACCACCTAATTTCTGGATGTAAAGTTTTAGCACTTGTATAGTACAAATCAAGACATAACAGAGTTGGCCAATAACTACATCGGATAATGTGTGGGCATTATAAAATCACAACTGCTGACAAATAGCACAAGCACCACCCTGAGGCTGTATCTGAACGAGAAAATGTAACTATTCTTTTGGACTTCCCAGTATGTAAATCATCAAAGCAATTAAACCAGATATTGTTGTGAAAAACCAAAACAACA